>NC_067200.1:603966-905949 GCF_000699445.3 Schistosoma haematobium
GTCATAGCATTGAATGACGTTCATTGTAGTGCTCTGTTTCTTTGTTTTGATGGAGGTTTTGATGATCCTTGGTTCATGAGATTCCCATCCAATAAATGCATTTTGTGCTTGTTTGGACAGCATCATTGCAACATCTTGCGCGTGTGGGTCATTTTCTTCATCATGGCCAGAGTATAACAGAAGCTCCCCTGAAGCTAGTCATTGTTGTCCAACTTGCGTTCAATGTGTTTCAGTGATCCCAAGCACTTATAGGTTGTATCTCCTCATTTCTGCAGCAATTTGGGGGACTCTCACTGTCTTCCACATTGTACGAGTATCCCATGTACCTAAATAAATGGTTGCTCTGGTTGTCAAAAGGGGCAGCGGCCTCATGAATTCCAGAGGAACTCACCTTTCATCATGAGGCGCCATAGTTCCTCTAAAAGAGAACGTTCTGACTCCCAGAGCAGAGTATAAAAGTTTTAAATAATGTTTTTGGTTAACGCTTTCTTAGTGGGTTAGTTTTCTACGAGATAGAGTCGCTAACCCCATGCCAAATTTACCAACACACGTAGAGTCTTTCATCTCACCTTCAGTTTCTAGTTACCCAACATTTAATGTATTTCAAATGAGTGAAGTACCAAATATTGATAACCAAAGAACTACACACTGTGCAGTGGTCGCTATATCTATCAATGAGTTACATTCGAAGATCCTTTAGTAGAATCATTGAACAGATTATCTTCAGATGATAGACGTTTTCATATAATCATTTAGCACACTACAAAACGTTGGCTTCTTTCTATCGTGTAAAACCTTATTTGTAAACCAGCGTTTTACACATTTCCATTTATGGCTGTCAATCAAACTGAATTTTGTACACATTCCACAATATGAACTGATTCAGTTGAATTAGGAAAATAATTATGTACACATTAGTGGAGTTATATACTCCTGACCGAAAAAGACCGATCTCTCCATTGGAAATTGTAATAACTGTAACTGATCCTAATGGAGTTCGACTCAAGAACACAGGCAAACGTAGTTGACAGATGACAGTCCCGCTCACCATCCAAAGATAACCAATTCAGCAGTTTATTTCACCTTGATTTTATCAACACAATTCACTCGACAATTTGTAAATGTCACTCATTACTTTCGCCTCTATCTGATCTATATTCAATATGAGGACAATTATCTCACAACAATCGACATTATGCAAAAATATACTGCAAAACAGAACTACGAAAACGGTTGCACGCAATCGCAAATGAAATTTTCCAACTTTAGAATGTATCTCGTTTGATCAACTTTCTCTCGTTGGTCTACTGATGCAATGGCTTTTGAATGCTGTGCATTCAGCAATAAGATTTGAAAAATTGGGAATTCTGTCCGATTCCCTTGATCAACTATAACATTACACCGAATTCTATCATTTCTGTTACATTGTGTGCAAATATTTAAAGTAAAATATATTATCACTTCTTCAATCTCAGTGTTAATTATCTGACTATTTAATTAACAAAAACATATTTCTGTTGACCTCAGTTATTGACAGAAATATCAATGATTATAACTGTGTTGTCGTCAGTCACCTCACGCCATCTCATTAATCAAATAAGTTGGTATTATTCTATATCATCTATTATGTATGGTGGGCGTAATATGAATCTTATTTAGAGCAAAAAGACAACGATAATAACTTGATAATTAGCCACACGTTCAGAAAAAAGATGAGTGAAATTATCATTTTTCAAAAGATTACTACTTTCTATAAACAAAATGAAGTGAAAACAAATCTCTCGACTGTCAATTCATAGAAGGCTGTGCTCCATCTATGAATAAACACTGTAGCCATTGACCGTCTAATTTCAGATGAGTTTAGTGGTTGTTTCCTCACAAAATCATCTAGCTCTCACTTCCTCAGTTTATCAATCTATGGATCGCGCATTGATGATCCTGGTTCTTTGAGACTCGACTAGTTATTACTTCCTGTGTACATCGGTCTATGAGACTGTGGTGAATCATCCTGGTGATAAAATCCACATCACGTTCTGTGTTCCATTTTATATCAATCACTGTGGCGGATAAACTCATCCTCATCTGATATTCTGAACAAACACATTTTACTATTGACCAAATGTATGTTTTCACTGAATATTGACTATGGTTGCATATCATGGTTCAATGTGAGCGATCAAATTTTACATGAGGTTGAATACATTTTGACGTGTCATTTTGTGCTGAAGTTTGGTCTCACTTTCCAACAGATTTGAAATGCGCTCTTTTGCAAAGAAGCATTCGCAGTTGAATATTTAAATAGCAAGTCAGGTTTGCACTGTCTCGCCAATTTCAGATTCATCGTTTTGGATGATTTTATTAAGGAGATAATTTAATTGAGCTAGACAATGTTCGGTGTTTGTAGACTGTCGGCAGAAAATCGTGTAGTCCGGTTTCATAGTAGTTGGTACAAGTCGGTATGTTATACTCTCAATCTTGAAGAAACCAATACTCCTCGTGTAATTCAAACTCATATCAGTCAACTTCGCAGTATGAAAATTTGCTGCTACGTTACTGTAAACACAACTGACATCTTGTAGGACAGAGATGTTTATATTTATTGATCTAAGCGCAATTGTTGGTGTCCTGACAGTGAGAAAATTGTACTACAAGTCATTAACCGGTGTATATTTTGATTTTTATCGATGAAATACGCTGACTAATGAATCCGTTTACGTGATATGAAACCATTACCAAGTGAACAACTGAGATTTCAACATGAGTCGATCTTAAACTAAAGATTTGGCATCTAGTGGTTTATATTCCTGAATTCAGTCAATTAGCGGTATTACTCAGTTGTCGTTCATTAAAACTGGTGATCATTGGGAGGATAATGATTATGCATTGTATACTAGTCGCATACTTAGATGAAATAACAGTCTATGGCTTCCAGGTTTTCAGTGTCTGTTGAAGTGAAGTTACCTTAAGTTGAGTCTACCGAAATGTCTAAGTCACCAGAATGAGATACGCGCAAAATCGAAGTTCACATATCAACTACTTCTTCTAGAACACCAGTTCTTGGTTGAATAATATGCAAACATTAGTTGCAAACCTCAATTTATGAGATGTCTATGTTGTTTATCGCGTCCTTTTGTATGAAACGAAAAAGGCTTCCCGTAAAAGTAATTGTGATAGAGGTCTATCATCAAGTATTATTTCTATTGCAGTCAAACAAGTGGTGAGCATCCCACAGGAAGTAGTCTGCTCACCAGATAGTGAATTCAAAATTCTGTGTACACTTCTTATTATTATTTTCCACATTTCTCCAGGATGACTTGCGTGAGGGGCATTGTAGTGCATTCTATGTTCCGTCTGGTCATTTCTTTGGCCACTATTTTATTTTTTAAGTTCGGCAATAGAAGTTGTGACTCCTTCTCTTACCCAACAATGTTAATTCGTCTATCACTGTATATCTTCTTCTGCAAAGCTCTGCGAGTTAAGAATCGCAACAATGCCGCTTAAATAGGCTTCGGATCTGTTACACTAATGCTCAAAGCTTACTCAGTAAGCGACCGGAACTAGGTGTACAGATTGATTCTTCAAAGCCAGACATAACTGCAGTCACAGGACAAAAAGAAGAGGAAATATTCGTACACTATGAGGGGACAGTATTGCTGCATCATTAGTGCAGGACGACTTTGGTGAGGCTCAAGTGTTCTCGAACTACTTTACCATAGAAGCACCGTTCACGTCAGCGCATACAAATCCCCCACACATACACTATATAGCGTGATCATTAAAGAACTCGATGTCTCTGGTCTGCTCAATAAGCTTGACATAGGTAATCTACGGAGCCCGATGAATTTAATCCTAGTCTACTGAAGGAATTATCTAACTTCGTTGCAAACCATTCAAGTATATGTTTTAATCTATCCGTAATGCAGGATCGTTTACCGAAGGACTGGAAGAACACCATAGTTAGTCCTGTCTTCAAAACAGGTACGAAACGCAAACCTGAGAATTACCTCCCTGTTAGCCTAACTGGTGTGGTTGTTAAAATTTGAGAAACTATTATTCGGAAGGAGCTTTTTAGTACCTCGATGAAAACCGGATCCTTTCGGAGAAGTAGCACGGCTTCAGAATAAGTTATTCTTGTCTCACTAACTTACTAGTCGCTCGTGAAAGCTGGTGCGCTCTTAAGGACCAAAAGCTACCTGTAGACGTAGCCTACATTGATTCCAGCCAAGCTTTTGACAAAGTTCCGCACAAGCTGTCGTTATATAAGCTAAGAAATGTCGGAATTGGAGGCAATCTATTGATGTCGATAAAAGACTTCCTAGTTGTCGCCAACAAGGAGTACGGGTGAACTCGAAGATATTTAGCTGGGGAACTGTGCTTAGTGGAGTGCCCCAGGGAACAGTTTTGGGACCAGTGCTATTCCTCTTGTATGTAAATGACCTTCCTTGTCTCCCATCATCATCGATCTTGCTATATGTTGACGATGTCAAGATATGCAGAACGATATGTTGTAAGTGTGATAGTTTGGAACTCCTAAATGATCTGAAGAAATTACCTGAATGATCTTAAACCTGGCAGTTGCGGATAAATACTTCCATGTGTGTTGTGATGCATATCGGTCATCAAGGTACAAATACATACACGACGAATATCACTGAGCTACTTGTCGTCCAGACTTAGTAGTCATCCCTAGCCAAGATTTAAAGACTACTGCACACTGCCGTGGAATTAATTACCTCAGCACGTGGTTGAGGCTCAGTCTGTCGACTCTTCCACGATAAAGTTGAATCAACTTGGAGACCACCATTGCCGGGACTAACACAGGCCGTCGGAAAGACGTCTGTTAATAGTGCGCAAGGAACTTGTAGATGGATTGCTCCAATGTTAAAGCTTTTTAATATGCGAACGTAATGCTTTCGAAATTTGCGCCTCAGTTTAACCATAATCGTGTCAAAATAATCTATCCCCGTTGTTGCGAATAAAAAACCGAGCGTCGTCCGCGTGGATGATAGGTCTCCGATCAGTTGTGTCAAAATATCCTCCTGCACGAACCAGGTTGTCAATTACGATCGATCGTAACTCACTGATCACGTAATTCCTAGCAGTCATATTGTATGAAGTCTTGTGTCATTTTATTCAACTTCCTCGAATTTTCGCTTTTTTGCGTTTTCTAATAAATCCTCGGCATTGTCCAGTTCATTAAGCGAAAAAGGTTCACTCCCTATCGCTTTCTTGCAGAGGTACTGCTTGAATAGAGTGAGTCAAGCTGTACATTGTTTAAGTATGGTAACAGGCACACTGTTTCATTTTGGTGTTGCATACTACTTATATCTGTCAAAATAAGCTGCGTACATCACGCGTTTATCCGTTTTTTAATGGCTGAATTAATCAAGTGTGATTTAAATGGATTGATATAAACCTCATAACACCATACAATTCATCACATTTTATGCTGTTTGTACTTTTGTTCCTTTACATTATTGTAGATGAAATTTCATCAGCTTTCGCTTCGTCATCATCCTCATCTATTTTTATCATTGTCATCGTTTAGATCTGTATTGTCAAATAATAATAATTTAATATTAGCTACTGGATCAGCATGTTCATCAAATCCTGGAATTGTATGTAGTCATGATTATTTACTAGTGGATGATCGTATATCTAATGTTTATGACGGTATAATTAACAATATACCAATAATTCGTTTTTGTTTAATCAATAATTCCACATTGAAAACAATCGCCACAAAGACAAAAACAAAATTACCAGAAGTAGAAATGATCAATTCATCATTATCTGCTTCTTCGATCTCCTCTGGATCCTTTTCATTGAATTCAATCGATTATAATAAATTATATGCACCAGATGAATCATATTTAGTTGGGCAAATTTATGATCCAATCAGTAATGTATACGGTTGACAGTTTACATCAAATTGAAATTTATTAGATCCATATATTATTCATGGAAAAGGCATAGTGTTAGAATATATTGGTAAGCATTAGTTTGTTTTTTGTTTATTACAGTGATTGTTTAAATGTTTATGTTATACACATGATGGACTGATTGTAGACAGATAATAATTGAAAATGAGGAAACAATAAATGGCTATTTCATTCATTGTAGCATTGAACTGTTCAGTATTTTACACTGATGAACCATTCAAAGAATTTCAGACTTGATGGCGAGACATCAATCCTTATACTAACCAGTTGGGACCTAATGGTTGATGCTTGTGAAGACAGTCAGTCAGTCAGTCAGTCAACTTACAGCATTACGAAATCATTATCTAGTGATATTGATGTGTAGTTGCCTCAGACCCGATATAACTGAACTACATTGATCATAACCTGTTACTAGAACTCTAGGCATTACTTCTCGAAATTACTCATTACTGAGGCTTACTGCGAGCTGACTCAAGTTAAAAACGTAAACCTGATGTGTAGCTGATAAAATTACTGATTGATTGTTTACCTAGTCAAACTAGTAGATGGTCTGACAAGTATGAGATGTGTCACATGTTTTCTATCACATTATTATTTCTTATTGTTTGTTATTGTCGTTGAAACATTCGCACGTTCTAGTGTGATCAGTCACATGTTCGTGAGCAAAATTGTTTTGAAGTGCTGTAGAATGGACACTGGCACGGTATCGTGTATAGATGCTCGTCTCATTCGTGTAAAGAAGAAATTCCAGCGTCATTTCAAAACGATCGTTCTTGACTCAGTGATCGAAAGCTTATAGAGAGGCTGTTAGGTGTTTTGTTTTTGAATTTGATCTATGTTAGGCTTGTGGATTTACACTATTCAGAAGTCTTATATTAAGACGAAACAGTTGTTTAGTGCCTATTGGTTTTCAAGGATTGTTTTGTTACAGGAACTTCATGATATCAACTACAATATATAACTGTTTATGTCATTGTGTTTTATGAATATGTCATAAATGTTTTACGAAGTATCGTATATCAGAGTAAAGTTTAATAAAGATCGAGTTTAAAACAACTCTGTTCGTCTTGATATCTTGCATTAATTTCCACAATGAGAATTTCTGAAATTTTTGCGTTGACATTAGTTTAATGATTATCAAAAATCAAGATACATTGAAACAAATGTATCCATGATCTTCAAGTCTCATCAGTGAAAATGACACCATCTAACCATTGAATAATTTCGAATTTCGTCACCGATTGATGATGAATTGAAATGACGAAATCTTTAGGGATAATTAATTAAACATCTATATGTAGTGCTCGTTGATTTACTGTTAGACAACAACAAGAAAATAACCGTAAATGTTGAATGCATTACAATGACTGAATATTGAAACTATTCTAGATCAACTCAAATATAACACAGTCCCTTTATGAATATGAAATGAAAACCAACTTGAAGTTGTTTGAAGAATAAAAACACATCACATTGAAACTTCAAAAATACTCAACGAAATCGTTGATTTATTGTTGATTGGTTAATTCACTGGTTTATTTATTTATTTATTTATTCATCCAGTTAGTTATTTGTTACGACAGTGATTATTGCATGCTACTTCACCTCGCTTCACTTCACTCACCTTAACTTACCTTTCTAACTGAATACATCAATTGAGAGAAATGAAATTGATTGTCTATAGTCTCTTTCTATTATCATAAAATGATGTATGAATGAATCGAAATTTCAATATATTATAGAATTTATTTGTATTCTCAGAATTAGTAGTAGTATGTATGTAATGAATCTTTATCAACTAAGGTGATTGGGATGTTTGTTACATATACCCGATCACCACCTATGTTGACGGAGAATATTGTCTAGTTCAAGAGCAGATTAGAGTAAGCTAAGGGTGGCTAAACCAAGATGTGGCACTAGTCCATTAAGTCAGTAACAAGTGGACTGAGTCATTTAAGTAGATTGAGTTTACCGCGTTGGAATCGGCGTGATTATCCTAAACGATGATTCGCAACTTTTGATGACAAATCAGGACCACTCACAATGGTCCATATACATTCACTCCTTTTCTTGCTTTTGGACCTAACCTGTGTCACAAAATCTCTTTATACCTTATTTCTTTGCATGTACCTAATCTTTCCTACTACCACAAATGTTATTACTACTGTTAGTAATCTGGAATTTGCCTTGATAATTTTATCTTTCTTTGCTAATAAGTCATGACAACTTGAGCTGACATACCTATGTATCAGATTCTACGTTGCACATGACTAGAACTATGTAAGAGGAAGCTATTAGGCAGAATTTGATAGTAGAGATAGAGGAAAAATATTAAAAAGAGATGAAGTTCTTTTAATACAGACAAGGTGTTTTTGAATGCTGCTAGAGTTATGTGAACAGTTGATATTTCCCAGTTACCTACATTGAGGAAAGATAGTTTTTTTGAGGTATCTGAAAAGAATATTGGATAGGTAGTGATTTTGCCGACCTGGAAGGATGACCGCTGACCCCAAGAGACAAATGTTTAAAGCAGATCAAACTGCTATTTTTCTGAGCAATTGTTAGTGTGTTAGCTCGGCACTTCATATTTTTATTTACCCATAATTATTTTCTTTGAGTTTGGTGGTATTTATAAGCGGAATTCAGGATACTCGTTTTATAACAATGGGAAGATACAAACCCTTTTAAATAAAATTTTTAACCATTGTACATGTAAGTGGCTATCTGACCTTTGTAGCTCATCAGAGTTAATGCGTTGGGCGTGAAGTAGTCGAACGCGTTGACGAATTCACTTATTTGGAAGTCTGATCAGACCTAATGGGTTGCTATCGGACGAAATCTCAGCACGGATTCGAAAAGCTCGTTTGGCGTTTGCCAACTTACGTCACCTTTGGCGAAGGCGAAATATCCGTCTATCTATAAAAGGAAGAGTATACTGCGCGGCAGTCCGTTCAGTTTTACTTTACGGCAGCGAAACATGGCCATTTAGAGTAGAAGACACTCGTAAGCTACTAGTATTTGACAACGGATGGCTCAGAAATATTGCTGGCGTCTGTTGGGATCACCGGGTAAGTAATACTGAGGTTAGACGCAAGGTATTAGGAAGTGATGGTAAATAAGTCGACGAGGTTGTGAATGTTCATCGACTGAGATGGTTGGGCCACGTGTTACGTATGCCTGAACACCGATTACCACGACGTGCAATGCTACCCGGTGTTCGGGATGGTTGGAAGAAAATTAGAGGCGGCCAAACCAAAACGTGGCATCAGTGCTTGAAGTCACTAACTTCTAGTCTGAGCCATGTTGGTAGATGCAGACTACTTGATTGGGGTCTGCGTGACTTTCGTAACCAATGGTTGGAGACTCTTGGTGACATGGCTCAGAATCGATCACAATGGCGTCGCTGTATATACTCCTTGTCTTCCCCTAAACTAAGAGATTAAAATCACTTCATATCTTTCTTTCTACGAACTAATTCTTTCTTCCTGTATTATATCCTTATTGCAATCTTTCTTTTAGATATTACCGCCTCTGAATTAACTACTTTTATGAATCCGGTGTCCATCTTGTTGTGTTAATGAGGTATGGCAACTTGGACCGATGCATATATGTGCCTGGTCCTACGTTGTAGCTGACTGACTGACTTATTACTATCAGATTTGCACACTAAAATTGATGAGCATTTTTTTCCAGTCAATAACAATATTGCTTACGTTGCAGACTGACTATTATTTGGAAAACCATAGAAAACCAAGCGGTATGACCTGATAGCTATTTCGTTCTACTATGGCTAGCAGTGAGATCCAATACACGCGTTTCATTCTGTCTGGGCTTCGTCAGCTGGATATATCTGCATTCCAGAGTTGGTGTTCACTCTGGTACTCGAGCTTACTACCGTCTGCTTGGAGCATCATCGGGTCATCCATTTAGCTACTGAGTTAGGATAGCCGCTCATTTGTGCAATGGGCTGACGTTTAGTTCATAGAATACAAGTATACCCATGTGATGAGTTCTAAATAAAACGTAACGCACGTTCTGGATTCCACTGTTAACTACTATTCATTTTTGCTTATAATGCTTGTAGCTTAAGGTAATATTGGAGATGGTCATATACTACTAAAAGACTGATCAATTCAAATCCTATACATCAATGAGAAGACTAAAACATTAGACTCAAAGCCAGTACTTTCCTTATCAATATTCAATCCATTACCAATTAAGCTGCTAAATTATTGAACAGAAATAAAGTTATCAGTAAGGGTTTGTAAACTCCTGTTGTTAATATTCAGTACTAGAACTGATCATCCTCTGTCACTATATGAACTTACTGTGGAGATTATCTTGTCAATATCGACTTGTTTGTGTTGTTTTTGTAGTTTGGTTGGCTTAATTCATAGTGTTACTAAATTTGATAACATTACTAACTTTATCGGCAATTTTCGTCTCAGATTAATCATATTTGGGCTAGAATTGAAAATCATGCATTGAAAGACAACTGTTTCGTACTAGTCTAAGATTTCTCAGGAGTGCATACTCACAACCCTAAACCCAGAGATGTAATCCCAGCCCAGCAGTTATCATGGCGAATGTACAACCGTTAGGATCATTGATTTTGGGGTCTATTGGTACATGTATCAAACACCAATCAATTTACAATTTGGCACTATTGTCCTCCAACAGCATTAGTCACATCTTCTGACTAGGACTCATCAAAAATTAAATCACTACTGAGCTTGTTATTAGTAGTTTGAACCAAACCATAGCAAATATTGATCACCGACATATGTATTTTGGTAATAATTCTTATTTGCGAAACATTTCATAAGTGTTGAATTAAGTTAGAAATATTAGTATCTGACTTCTACTTAGGTATTAATAATTGAATGGCTATGTAACACTGTAGTGAAACAGTGGTTTAATGTAGTTGAATCATTTGTATTGCAATTATTGGATTACTTGCTTGAGCAGCGTTCATGACGTTGTTTGATTGGAGCAGACAGTCAGTAATTTCACCCGAACTTTACACAAAACATTCTGACTTAATCCAGACCGACAGTGCTGGGTTCGAATCCTACGTGCAGGGTCGTGGATGCTGACTGGTGAGAAGTCACACGCTAGGACAAAACAGCCGTCCAGTGCTTCCAGATTTTCAATGGCGGTTTGATATTGATCGATTCATGATCTCAATCGAAACATCTGATTATTTTAAACATATCTTGTTTCTTCTGCTTACTTGAAGGAGTCAGATGAACTGATTTACTTGTAACTTCAATAACACGTTTAGTGAATAACGTGGTTCCAATGAAGTTATGTAGCTGTGTACATAACGCATTGGATATATGAAACGAAAAATATTTCTGGGTTGAAGTCTCAATATAAAAATCAATATTGTGATACCGGTACACGTAGCTAACTAGCTATCCCTGAATAGAACGAAATGCATGTATTGAGTTTTTCTGCTATCTACAACTTCTTTAATCAAACTATAATAATGTCGAAAAATTAGGATACAGAAAGTGAGAATAAAGGATTGTAGGTAATCGACGTAGTATAAAAAAAACGAATAAAAATGAATGTGAATTGCCTGAGTTTTAATCGAGGGGGGAATAGTAATTCCAGTAATTCATTTAATTTCATTTTATCTGAGTGTGGGCTGTGATACTGTACGGGTACCCAGACCGAAGCAGCTGGTTTTCTTAGGGTCTACACCCGGAACCTTTGACCTAAAGGTCTAACCCACAAGGCAGTGTAGCATCGTAAGGAGATGCAATTCCATGGTAGGTGGTGACCGAAAATTGGTTCATACGCCATTTGTTCCCTCAGGATACTGGAGCCCATGTGCACCATTGGTTCGGGATCCGGTTAAACGCCGGATATTCGCTTTTTGTCCTATCGTTTTCCTAAACAACACCCCCGCCACGAGAAGGCAATGAGTAGGACTTCCCTGGCAGATACTGTATACGCGTGGCCGTGTGAGAGTATTTCGAGAGGGAGAATGGACTCTCCCCACTCTCGGCTGTACCAGGGCATTTGGGGGCGATGTATGGTCAGTTTTTACACATCAATCATGTGTATCTGTAGAGATTTACCGATGAGTTATTTATACTTCATTGAATTATACGTTTTACAAAAATATCTTTATGCATCCAATCTATTTTGTTTTTGTCAAGTACATATTTTTGTACTTCACTTCATAGCTAGTTGATACTACAATCCGATTTTACTTGGTCAATGAAGAGAGCATGTTCCAAACTTGCGGTTTACAGTCTGAATGTTCATAGTGCATGTTTGTTTGTTTGTCATTTGTCCACTGAATATTTGAACAGGAAATATTTCTATTTCTTTGAAATGTATATTTATAAAAGCTCTTTTTTCTTTATTTTTAGTTGACTTAGGCTCTATACTTGGAATATGAATATTCCTTTTGGCCACTCTTCTTGTTGTCTATCGTCTAAGGCATAAGTAAGTTGTAGTTTTTTTATTGTATATATATATATATATATATATATATATTTGTGTATTGATGTAGAATGTAACTCTGTATCATGGTTGATTTGTCAGTGTATATATACACATCAGTGGATGTCTAGTATAATTCTTTAACATGAATTATTTACTGACTCCATTTATTATTGATATATTTAATACTTGAATAATGTATACTGATTATCTAGCCTCTTTCTAGTTCTTCTACATAGAAATGTCATACACTTATCGCTTAAACAGAATCGAAAAAGTGAGAGGTGTCGAATGAACAGTTGAATTCGGTGGTTTATATATGACGATAATATGTTAGGACCTTCTAGGTGGGTAATCATCCAACCAAGATATGATGTATAATGCATTGCTTTTGCAGAATTCGCTGAGAAGATTCCATTAAATACCGAGTGCAAGAAATATACTTTTTATCCAGGCAAACGTTACTTCTAATGTAGCATAGGCCGTCGACCAGCATTCTTCAACCCACTCTGCCCTTGAACCTCTTTTCTAATTCCATCCAGTTCTTGTTCATTTTCTCTCCTGATCTTGGTGTTGGTTGACAGCTGCTTTGAGTTCCAGATGTTCCTCACTTGTAAATATGCTGATCTTGCTTTGCCGATCCACGCCTTCACATCTGCTTCAGATCCAGCGTGTTCATCAACGATGCTGCCCAAATATGTCAAGGTTTTTACATCTTCCAAATCTTCTC
Organism: Schistosoma haematobium; assembly: GCF_000699445.3. NCBI lineage: Eukaryota > Metazoa > Platyhelminthes > Trematoda > Strigeidida > Schistosomatidae > Schistosoma > Schistosoma haematobium. The sequence continues at coordinate 617,098 of NC_067200.1, forward strand.
CGTCAATTGTGACTGGATTGGTGCATTCTGTGTTGTATCGAAGAATCTTGCTTTTCCCTTTGTGCATATTGAGGCCTATTGCTGCTGAGGCTGCGGCCACACTGGTCGTATTCTCCTGCATTTGTTGTTGCGATTGCGATAGGAGGGCCAGATCATCTGCGAAGTCTAGATCGTCCAGCTGCATCCTAGATGTCCACTGTATCCCGTTTTCCCTTGAGATGTTGACGTCTTCATGATCCAGTCGATCACCAGGAGAAAGAAAGGGTGAGAGTAAGCGACCTTGCCGAACACCGGTCTTCACTTCGAACGACTTTGTCAACTGTCCTCCATGCACGATTTTGCAGTTTAATCCATCATAGGAATTCCGTATGATATTGACTATTTTCTGAGGCACGCCGTAGTGTCAAAGAATCTTCCATAATGTTGTTCTGTCCACGCTATCTAATGCTTTTCCGTAGTCAATGAAGTTGATGTAGAGCGATGAGTTCCATTCAATTAATTGTTCCACTATGATCCATAGAATTGCGATTTGGTTTGTACATGATCTATCCTTACGGAATCCTGCCTGTTGGTCACGAAGTTGGGCGTCTACGGAGTCCTTTATTCTGTTTAGCAATACCCCGTTGAAGACTTTTCCCGGTATTGAGAGAAGATTGATGCATCTGTAGTTATCACAGTTGCTGAGATCGCCTTTCTTCGGTATTTTGATCAGAAGTCCTTCTTTCCAGTCTTTTGGTACCTGTTCCTCATCCTAAATCTTATTGAAGAGAATGTGGAGCATGCTTGCAGTTACCGCTACGTCTGCTTTCAGTGCCTGTGCTGGAATGTTGTCCGGTCCTGCTGCTTTGCCACTCTTGATTTGTTTGATGGCCATGCTGATTTCTTCAATTGTTGGTGGGCCAACATTGATTGGTAGGTCCGTTGGTGCTGCTTCGATGTTGGGTGTGCTCAGTGGAGCTGGTCGATTCAAGAGTTCTTTGAAGTGTTCTACCCACCTGTTTCGTTGTTCATCAATGTTGGTGATTACCTTGCCTTCCTTGCTTTTCACTGGTCGTTCTGGTTTGCGGCGATTTCCAGAGAGTTTCTTTGTCGTGTCATACAGTTGTTTCATGTTTCCTTCTTTTCATACAGCATTTTCCGCCGTCGTTGCTAAATCTTCCACATATTTACTTTTGTCGGTTCTGATGCACCTCTTCACTTGTTTGTTTACTTCTGTATATTCAGCTTGTGCCTTGGTTTTTTCTGCTCTTGTTCGACTGGTATTGATTGCTGCCTTCTTGTTCCTCCTTTCTTGAATCTTATCCAGTGTATCAACAGTGATCCATTCTTTGTAATGCTGCTTCTTGTGGCCCAGGACCTCATGACATGTTGAAGTGATTGCCTCTTTGATCCCCTTCCAGTTGCTCTCCATAGTAGGTCCTTCTCCTTTGAGGAGATCATGATAGGCCTGGAACTAATTGCTTAGGACTATTTTGAATTTGTTGAGTTTGTCGGTATCCTGAAGAATGGCCGTATTGAACTTTTGTGATATCGTCCGCCCCGTTTTCCAGTACTTCTTGCGTTTCAATTTCATCTTGGCGATCAGCAAGTGATGATGTGATGCTATTTCAGCTCCTCTCTTGGTTCGCACGTCCTCCATCGTCCTCCTGAACGCTTTGTTGATGCAGAGATGGTCGATTTGGTTTAGTGTTGTGTGATCCGGTGAAGTTCATGTGATTTTGTGGATGCGCTTGTGTGAGAATATAATTCCACTTATGACCAGTTTATTGAAGGCACATAGGTTTGCAAATCTCTCACCATTTTCATTCATATTTCTATTAGTTCATATCGTCCCATGATGTCTTCATACCCGGTGTTGTTCAGTTTAAACTAGGCATTTGAGATACTCTTCCGAATGGTCAAGTCTTTTGTAGGCATTTCTCAACGACTGACCGTAATTGTTGGTAGCGTCATAGCATTGAATGACGTTCATTGTAGTGCTCTGTTTCTTTGTTTTGATGGAGGTTTTGATGATCCTTGGTTCATGGGATTCCCATCCAATAAATGCATTTTGTGCTTGTTTGGACAGCATCATTGCAACATCTTGCGCGTGTGGGTCATTTTCTTCATCATGGCCAGAGTATAACAGAAGCTCCCCTGAAGCTAGTCATTGTTGTCCAACTTGCGTTCAATGTGTTTCAGTGATCCCAAGCACTTATAGGTTGTATCTCCTCATTTCTGCAGCAATTTGGGGGACTCTCACTGTCTTCCACATTGTACGAGTATCCCATGTACCTAAATAAATGGTTGCTCTGGTTGTCAAAAGGGGCAGCGGCCTCATGAATTCCAGAGGAACTCACCTTTCATCATGAGGCGCCATAGTTCCTCTAAAAGAGAACGTTCTGACTCCCAGAGCAGAGTATAAAAGTTTTAAATAATGTTTTTGGTTAACGCTTTCTTAGTGGGTTAGTTTTCTACGAGATAGAGTCGCTAACCCCATGCCAAATTTACCAACACACGTAGAGTCTTTCATCTCACCTTCAGTTTCTAGTTACCCAACATTTAATGTATTTCGAATGAGTGAAGTACCAAATATTGATAACCAAAGAACTACACACTGTGCAGTGGTCGCTATATCTATCAATGAGTTACATTCGAAGATCCTTTAGTAGAATCATTGAACAGATTATCTTCAGATGATAGACGTTTTCATATAATCATTTAGCACACTACAAAACGTTGGCTTCTTTCTATCGTGTAAAACCTTATTTGTAAACCAGCGTTTTACACATTTCCATTTATGGCTGTCAATCAAACTGAATTTTGTACACATTCCACAATATGAACTGATTCAGTTGAATTAGGAAAATAATTATGTACACATTAGTGGAGTTATATACTCCTGACCTAAAGACCGATCTCTCCATTGGAAATTGTAATAACTGTAACTGATCCTAATGGAGTTCGACTCAAGAACACAGGCAAACGTAGTTGACAGATGACAGTCCCGCTCACCATCCAAAGATAACCAATTCAACAGTTTATTTCACCTTGATTTTATCAACACAATTCACTCGACAATTTGTAAATGTCACTCATTACTTTCGCCTCTATCTGATCTATATTCAATATGAGGACAATTATCTCACAACAATCGACATTATGCAAAAATATACTGCAAAACAGAACTACGAAAACGGTTGCACGCAATCGCAAATGAAATGTTCCAACTTTAGAATGTATCTCGTTTGATCAACTTTCTCTCGTTGGTCTACTGATGCAATGGCTTTTGAATGCTGTGCATTCAGCAATAAGATTTGAAAAATTGGGAATTCTGTCCGATTCCCTTGATCAACTATAACATTACACCGAATTCTATCATTTCTGTTACATTGTGTGAAAATATTTAAAGTAAAATATATTATCACTTCTTTAATCTCAGTGTTAATTATCTGACTATTTAATTAACAAAAACATATTTCTGTTGACCTCAGTTATTGACAGAAATATCAATGATTATAACTGTGTTGTCGTCAGTCACCTCACGCCATCTCATTAATCAAATAAGTTGGTATTATTCTATATCATCTATTATGTATAGTGGGCGTAATATGAATCTTATTTAGAGCAAAAAAACAACGATTTCTAATAATAACTTGATAATTAGCCACACGTTCAGAAAAAAGATGAGTGAAATTATCATTTTTCAAAAGATTACTACTTTCTATAAACAAAATGAAGTGAAAACAAATCTCTCGACTGTCAATTCATAGAAGGCTGTGCTCCATCTATGAATAAACACTGTAGCCATTGACCGTCTAATTTCAGATGAGTTTAGTGGTTGTTTCCTCACAAAATCATCTAGCTCTCACTTCCTCAGTTTATCAATCTATGGATCGCGCATTGATGATCCTGATTCTTTGAGACTCGACTAGTTATTACTTCCTGTGTACATCGGTCTATGAGACTGTGGTGAATCATCCTGGTGATAAAATCCACATCACGTTCTGTGTTCCATTTTATATCAATCACTGTGGCGGATAAACTCATCCTCATCTGATATTCTAAACAAACACATTTTACTATTGACCAAATGTATGTTTTCACTGAATATTGACTATGGTTGCATATCATGGTTCAATGTGAGCGATCAAATTTTACGTGAGGTTGAATACATTTTGACGTGTCATTTTGTGCTGAAGTTTGGTCTCACTTTCCAACAGATTTGAAATGCGCTCTTTTGCAAAGAAGCATTCGCAGTTGAATATTTAAATAGCAAGTCAGGTTTGCACTGTCTCGCCAATTTCAGATTCATCGTTTTGGATGATTTTATTAAGGAGATAATTTAATTGAGCTAGACAATGTTCGGTGTTTGTAGACTGTCGGCAGAAAATCGTGTAGTCCGGTTTCATAGTAGTTGGTACAAGTCGGTATGTTATACTCTCAATCTTGAAGAAACCAATACTCCTCGTGTAATTCAAACTCATATCAGTCAACTTCGCAGTATGAAAATTTGCTGCTACGTTACTGTAAACACAACTGACATCTTGTAGGACAGAGATGTTTATATTTATTGATCAAAGCGCAATTGTTGGTGTCCTGACAGTGAGAAAATTGTACTACAAGTCATTAACCGGTGTATATTTTGATTTTTATCGATGAAATACGCTGACTAATGAATCTGTTTACGTGATATGAAACCATTAACAAGTGAATAACTGAGATTTCAAAATGAGTCGATCTTAAACTAAAGATTTGGCATCTAGTGGTTTATATTCCTGAATTCAGTCAATTAGCGGTATTACTCAGTTGTCGTTCATTAAAACTGGTGATCATTGGGAGGATAATGATTGTGCATTGTATACTAGTCGCATACTTAGATGAAATAACAGTCTATGGCTTCCAGGTTTTCAGTGTCTGTTGAAGTGAAGTTACCTTAAGTTGAGTCTACCGAAATGTCCAAGTCACCAGAATGAGATACGCGCAAAATCGAAGTTCACATAACAACTACTTTTTCTAGAACACCAGTTCTTGGTTGAATAATATGCAAACATTAGTTGCAAACCTCAACTTATGAGATGTCTATGTTGTTTATCGCGTCCTTTTGTATGAAACGAAAAAGGCTTCCCGTAAAAGTAATTGTGATAGAGGTCTATCATCAAGTATTATTTCTATTGCAGTCAAACAAGTGGTGAGCATCCCACAGGAAGTAGTCTGCTCACCAGATAGTGAATTCAAAATTCTGTGTACACTTCTTATTATTATTTTCCACATTTCTCCAGGATGACTTGCGTGAGGGGCATTGTAGTGCATTCTATGTTCCGTCTGGTCATTTCTTTGGCCACTATTTTATTTTTTAAGTTCGGCAATGGAAGTTTTGACTCCTTCTCTTACCCAACAATGTTAATTCGTCTATCACTGTATATCTTCTTCTGCAAAGCTCTGCGAGTTAAGAATCGCAACAATGCCGCTTAAATAGGCTTCGGATCTGTTACACTAATGCTCAAAGCTTACTCAGTAAGCGACCGGAACTAGGTGTACAGATTGATTCTTCAAAGCCAGACATAACTGCAGTCACAGGACAAAAAGAAGAGGAAATATTCGTACACTATGAGGGGACAGTATTGCTGCATCATTAGTGCAGGACGACTTTGGTGAGGCTCAAGTGTTCTCGAACTACTTTACCATAGAAGCACCGTTCACGTCAGCGCATACAAATCCCCCACACATACACTATATAGCGTGATCATTAAAGAACTCGATGTCTCTGGTCTGCTCAATAAGCTTGACATAGGTAATCTACGGAGCCCGATGAATTTAATCCTAGTCTACTGAAGGAATTATCTAACTTCGTTGCAAACCATTCAAGTATATGTTTTAATCTATCCGTAATGCAGGATCGTTTACCGAAGGACTGGAAGAACACCATAGTTAGTCCTGTCTTCAAAACAGGTACGAAACGCAAACCTGAGAATTACCTCCCTGTTAGCCTAACTGGTGTGGTTGTTAAAATTTGAGAAACTATTATTCGGAAGGAGCTTTTTAGTACCTCGATGAAAACCGGATCCTTTCGGAGAAGTAGCACGGCTTCAGAATAAGTTATTCTTGTCTCACTAACTTACTAGTCGCTCGTGAAAGCTGGTGCGCTCTTAAGGACCAAAAGCTACCTGTAGACGTAGCCTACATTGATTCCAGCCAAGCTTTTGACAAAGTTCCGCACAAGCTGTCGTTATATAAGCTAAGAAATGTCGGAATTGGAGGCAATCTATTGATGTCGATAAAAGACTTCCTAGTTGTCGCCAACAAGGAGTACGGGTGAACTCGAAGATATTTAGCTGGGGAACTGTGCTTAGTGGAGTGCCCCAGGGAACAGTTTTGGGACCAGTGCTATTCCTCTTGTATGTAAATGACCTTCCTTGTCTCCCATCATCATCGATCTTGCTATATGTTGACGATGTCAAGATATGCAGAACGATATGTTGTAAGTGTGATAGTTTGGAACTCCTAAATGATCTGAAGAAATTACCTGAATGATCTTAAACCTGGCAGTTGCGGATAAATACTTCCATGTGTGTTGTGATGCATATCGGTCATCAAGGTACAAATACATACACGACGAATAACACTGAGCTACTTGTCGTCCAGACTTAGTAGTCATCCCTAGCCAAGATTTAAAGACTACTGCACACTGCCGTGGAATTAATTACCTCAGCACGTGGTTGAGGCTCAGTCTGTCGACTCTTCCACGATAAAGTTGAATCAACTTGGAGACCACCATTGCCGGGACTAACACAGGCCGTCGGAAAGACGTCTGTTAATAGTGCGCAAGGAACTTGTAGATGGATTGCTCCAATGTTAAAGCTTTTTAATATGCGAACGTAATGCTTTCGAAATTTGCGCCTCAGTTTAACCATAATCGTGTCAAAATAATCTATCCCCGTTGTTGCGAATAAAAAACCGAGCGTCGTCCGCGTGGATGATAGGTCTCCGATCAGTTGTGTCAAAATATCCTCCTGCACGAACCAGGTTGTCAATTACGATCGATCGTAACTCACTGATCACATAATTCCTAGCAGTCATATTGTATGAAGTCTTGTGTCATTTTATTCAACTTCCTCGAATTTTCGCTTTTTTGCGTTTTCTAATAAATCCTTCTCGGCATTGTCCAGTTCATTAAGCGAAAAAGGTTCACTCCCTATCGCTTTCTTGCAGAGGTAATGCTTGAATAGAGTGAGTCAAGCTGTACATTGTTTAAGTTTGGTCCTCGACGAAAAATACGATAAAAATATATCTGAAGGAAAAACTATAGTCTTGGTGTTCAAGGCTGCAACGTTCTTCATCTCCAGCTCGAAAGGGAACCCTTATATCTCATTCCGTTTATACCCAGTTTATATATTCTTTTCGGTTATTAGAAATTCGTGTCCTGAAAGCTAAATCAGCAAAGTTTATAGTTGATGGCACGAACGTTCATTGTGATGGCCCTATTTGTTCGCGGATGAAATTGAATCTATCAGCTACATGTATCCTAAAGCGTGAGGTTGTACTGACTATGTAGTTGAATACCAACATGGAGCCAGTCCAGAAGTAGATTTTAGTCACGTCTTTCAGTTTCATTCCTTCCACTACTTACCTCGTTTATTATGTTCTGGATCATTTATCACATAAATGGTTCAATTAACATCGTTCATGTTTGTGGAATTATGGCTATCACATGTCATATATCTCCGAAATATTTATAAACTGCCCGTACACTGAACAACCTGGTAAATAAATTGGCGGCCTAGCAGCACGCGTGGGCACACAAAGCGTTAGTCTAAGCAGTCAAGCAAACCTCCTGCATTCTATAACGGCATGGTGTCAACCGTCTCAGCATTGGTAACGGTTAGCAACTCCATCGTAGACATAGGTTTTGAGTCATAAATTCGGTAGTATGAACTAATTTTCTCGTTATGCAACATTTGTTTATTCATCGCATCTGTACTCAGTAATCGTCATCTTCCTACTTATTTAGAGACAGTCTGGACGAAACACCAGCTGATTTTTGTTTTGTTCGAAGGTCCTTACTTTAATGTTAATATACTCATCAGATATTCGACGCCACATTACTAGCCGATAAATAACCATTGTGTTCATCTTATCTATTCGTTCACATATAAACCAGCATGCTGTATCATCCATCAACTATAAACGTTTTCAAATTAATATATTATTCCCGAAACAGTGTACGGCAGAACATGTAGTTTAGAGCTGATGTTTCAAAGATGCACACTTGTTCGCCACATAAAAGTCAGTCTCACCCACCCATCATGAATAATCATATTTATCGGTAATATTTATAGCGCATTAGTACGGTTTGGTAACAGACGAGGTCGCGCGCTTATCACTCAAATGACATAAACCACGTTAGGCTTCAGTAATAAAAAGGAGTACACTTGCGTATATCTCGTCAACACAGTCACTATGCTGCTTTTCTGGTCATTCTACCAATACACACTCAACGATAACTCGAAGCATCTATTTATGACGCGCACAAAATCGTTCACTGGCCTATCATCCCACCATAGATGTCAGTTCCAGCACAACAATGAATTTCACACATCAAAGTAGTTATCATTTTGCGGCGGGATTATTTTCATCCTACATCCTGTTGACAAGTACTTCACTTTCGATTGACGAAACCAACTACATATATCCATCCATATCAGTAGCACACACGGTAATATTTCTCGCATTTGTAATGTGAGAATTAAGTGTTACCTTCTGAGGCATTGTAAACACTTACAATAGTTTTATTTTCATCAAGTCGCAGACAATATTTCAAGATCACTCACTAAGCCTAATTTGGTCCACCAAAATTTATCTGATGCTTATCTTGCTTTTCATGCTGATTGTTACACCAGACTGGCAGGTTTTCCCGTATAATGTATTCCCTTGACTCCTAAGTAGTTTGCACAGTTATAAACCTACGGAATACAGTCGACAGTTTCTGAAGCTTAAAATGAACAGTAGTGTTACAAAATAATTGAATGTGTCCAATCTCACCATATTTAAATCATTTCAAATTACGAAATACACATGAATGATATGCGTGAAACTTGCCACAGAACAAACATTTACCAAAATTGTGCTTATCTTTGTCAACTATCTCACAACTCAATGAATTGTTATCTGAATAACCTTGATTGCGCACTGGACTGTGACGACTTGATGTTGTGGGACTCCTGATGTTCTGACGAATCATTTCAAGAAAATTTCGGCTTTTAAGGCGTTCTAAATTTGTATACTTTATATGGTCTAGTAGCCGTTGCTTCAGAGTTGCATAACGAAGAGAAGTCGGCTTGTCAAGAGATGCCAATGTCTTTATTTAGCTGTATGCTTCTTTTCCGATGAATGTGTTGTGACGTGAAAAAGGGCAGCTGATTGTAGGTTAGTGAGCGCGAATTATCGACAGGAACAAAGACGCGTAAACTGCCTAGAGTTCTGATTGGTCCCGCTTCCCTGTCCAACCCAGCCAGTTGAGTCAAGAACACATGTCAGCCCCTGAGATATAAATCGTTATATTTCAGACATACAGATCACATCGTACCATAAAATAGAAAACAACATTTGTACAATATCTAACAAGTGAAATAAATACCGACCAATAGGGAATGTCCATTTAAAGTCCAAGGACACCATTAGACATAACATGAAACTTATTGGGCTATTTTTCTGAATATCCCAACATAATGAAAGTGTTATGACCTTGAGATGTCTGACTTTTCTATCATGCGACTTATCTACCAATCCGAATACGACTTATACGAATCTTCACACTAGGCCAACCAATGACGTTCAACCGGTGTGGGCAGTTTAGCGTCCTTATTGGTCCTATGTCCTACGAGCCCTTCCACTTGAGTCCAGAACAAGATACCAGCTTCTGTAATATGAATCGAATCGTTTATTTCATGCATACTTGGTTTATATATCAATCACACAGACCACAACGTACCATAAAATAGGAAATAATATTTGTACACAAATAAGCCAGAAAGTGGCTGTGAATGTGGGAGGCAGTAGTTAATAAAAAAAACATAACTTAAGAAGCGTAAATCGTACAATAATAAATTATAGGTCAAAATAAGAGGAATATAAATATTGTTGAGTAGTTACACAATAAGAATATTTATAGAATATTAGTCCATGAATAGCCCTCGGAAGTTACCTGTTATTTAATCTCCACTCGGATATAACACCTCCCCCTTTTTTTTTTTGAAAATTCCAACTTTAGATTCTGATTAAACAAAAGAACTATATGTGACTTTAAATTCCTCAACATTCTCCTCCTCCTCGAAATAATGTCGGGTCCTTATGTCTCCGAATTACAATTAATAGGACTTTGTTTAAACCATGTTTCTCGTATTGACTGGCGAATCCACTAAAAATGACTAGACGATAATGAACGACTTTTGATTTGCGGTCATTATTTTCAAATTCATTATGAATCTCGTTAGCAGATAATGAGTCATTAAGAAAGTCAACGTCTAACAAAATCAAATTAGATTTTTGGCCATCATTCGACTCAGCTGACATATTTCCCTCATTGTTATAAGAAGTTTCATCAAAATCATATGCATTATTCTGAGAATCAATATCTGGTACACTGTCATTAGAAATGGGATAAGTTGACTCAATATAAAATTCTGTCTTCCGGTGATTTTGAGTAACATCTGGTACAATTTGGTTCATCGTGTTGCTCCAGTTATTTTCTGAATACGAGTCACCATAGCTTTCTCGACTAATAGCACGTGGACCACAATTTTGTTCGAGCTGACGTTTATTTTCGCAGCTAGACAGTACCAGTAGTGTTTCATTTGATTCTGGACTCTGGGCATCATCTACAGGATCTGGCTCCTGATCATCTGGTATTTTCACAACTTCATGTGCATTTAGCACAATATTGTCTTGCTATGAGCCGGACGATTTACCAGTATTACGTTTTCCATCTGGTATACAGGGATTTGAAACCTCCACGGGATATGCTTCTGAAATGTCCATTACTGCACCATTATCTGTATCATAAATAGATTCCTTATTTTCTGGTTGAGTGAAAAGTCTGCCCAAAACTGTTTCAAATAGTTGTTGTTGCAAGGCTAACATCTGCTGGTTCTGTTGTTGTTGAAAGGCTAACATCTGCTGGTGCTGTAGCTGTAATATTAACTGCAACTGTTCTAAGGAAATCGACATTTTTTTACTGCCAATAATATTAGCTCCAAAAATCACCGGCAATTATAACAGATAATTTATTTCCAAAATCTGCGTCAACACTTGTATTATGTTTTTCTTGCCAAAATCCCCGTCGCCAATTGTTATGACCTTGAGATGTCTGACTTTTCTATCACGCGACTTATCTACCAATCCGAATACGACTTATACGAATCTTCACACTAGGCCAACCAATGACGTTCAACCGGTGTGGGCAGTTTAGCGTCCTTATTGGTCCTATGTCCTACGAGCCCTTCCACTTGAGTCCAGAACAAGATACCAGCTTCTGTAATATGAATCGAATCGTTTATTTCATGCATACTTGGTTTATATATCAATCACACAGACCGCAACGTACCATAAAATAGGAAATAATATTTGTACACAAATAAGCCAGAAAGTGGCTGTGAATGTGGGAGGCAGTAGTTAATAAAAAAAACATAACTTAAGAAGCGTAAATCGTACAATAATAAATTATAGGTCAAAATAAAGCTTATTGTTATGAACTTAAGTTGCGGTTGATTTCTACCCTGTGTTATCGATCGATTACAACGACACGTAAACACGTACGAACGACCTAGAGTCTCGATTGGTCCCACTTCCCTGTCTAGCCCAGCCAGTTGAGTCCAGAACACAAGTCACAGCCTCGGAGATATGAATCACTGTATTTCAAACATACTTTGTTTATATACCAATCAAGCACACCACATCGTACCATAAAATAGAAAACAACATTCTGTACAATATACAACAAGTGAACAGATATCGACCAATAGAAAATATACATTTAAAGTCCAAGGACACCATTGGACTTATCATGATAATTATTGGTCTATTCCTCTGCATCCACAACACCTCCCCCTTTTTTTTTTGAAGATCCGGAGTTGATATCCGGATTTTGAAATTTTATGGGTTCATCCTCCCCCACGAAATAATGTTGGGTCCTCATATTCCCAAGTTAGAATTAATTTGACTTTATTTAACACATAATTGTCAGATTGAACAGAGAAGTCACTGAAAGTGATAAAATAGTGGGGATCAATGTCGCTTGATATGAGGTCATCAACGTTTGATTCTTCTGGAACATTATCATGGGATTTGTTGAAAATCTCATTTGTAAACAGTTGATCACTGAGATAATCAAAATCTATCAAAATTGTATTAGATTTCTGATCATCATTTGATGCATCTAACACATTTTCTGGTACAAGAGGATCTAGATAATAAGATTCGTCAGAATCTCCTGTTGTTGAATGATGACGACCATTTGAGACAGCTGGATTCAGTGTACTGCACGATTTGTTCCCTGTTCCGTTGTGGGCGGGTACTGCAATTAATTTATGAGCATTTGATGAGAGATCTTCCTGTGAGCTGGGTACATCATTGTCTGCACACGTTTCAGGAACAGTGGGATTTGAACCCACGAAAGGGAATGTTTCCGAATTTGACATTTCTGGACAACTGGGCGGATCATGATTAACTGTCTCGTTTACATCACTGGTCGTCCGGGATTCACAGAGGCTTTTATAGGCAGCTTCATATGTTCTGCAGTTGTTTTCCGACTCAGTCTGCAGATGAGAAATGAAATTACCAACTTCTGTTGCATTTCCGAAACATGGAAAATTTACCAACAGTGTGCGTAAATTTTCTAAAAAATTCAACTGGCTATTTTTGAAACACTGCTGTTGTTGCTCAAGTAGAAGCTGTAATTGATCGGAACAGGTAGTCATTTTTTTTCTCAGCACCAGCAATGAAAATTAACTGTAGGAATAATGACCAATGTTGCTCAAGGACGCTGGTGACAATCTGGATGCTGATTGGTCGAAACAATTAGCCTGAATCTCGTGCAATTACAAGGTTCCAAATTTTTCTCCACCCCGTCGCCAATTGTTATGAATTTAAGTTGCGGTAGATTTCTACCCTGTGTTATCGATCGATTACAACGACACGTAAACACGTACGAACGACCTAGAGTCTCGATTGGTCCCACTTCCCTGTCTAGCCCAGCTAGTTCAGTCCAGAACACAAGTCACAGCCTCGGAGATATGAATCACTGTATTTCAAACATACTTTGTTTATATACCAATCAAGCACACCACATCGTATCATAAAATAGAAAACAACATTCTGTACAATATACAACAAGTGAACAGACACCGACCAATAGAAAATATCCATTTAAAGTCCAAGGACACCATTGGACTTATCATGATAATTATTGGTCTATTCCTCTGCATCCACAACACCTCCCCTTTTTTTGAAGATCCGGAGTTGATATCCGGATTTCGAAATTTTATGGGTTCATCCTCCCCACGAAATAATGTTGGGTCCTCATATTCCCAAGTTAGAATTAATTTGACTTTATTTAACACATAATTGTCAGATTGAACAGAGAAGTCACTGAAAGTGATAAAATAGTGGGGATCAATGTCGCTTGATATGAGGTCATCAACGTTTGATTCTTCTGGAACATTATCATGGGATTTGTTGAAAATCTCATTTGTAAACAGTTGATCACTGAGATAATCAAAATCTATCAAAATTGTATTAGATTTCTGATCATCATTTGATGCATCTAACACATTTTCTGGTACAAGAGGATCTAGATAATAAGATTCGTCAGAATCTCCTGTTGTTGAATGATGACGACCATTTGAGACAGCTGGATTCAGTGTACTGCACGATTTGTTCCCTGTTCCGTTGTGGGCGGGTACTGCAATTAATTTATGAGCATTTGATGAGAGATCTTCCTGTGAGCTGGGTACATCATTGTCTGCACACGTTTCAGGAACAGTGGGATTTGAACCCACGAAAGGGAATGTTTCCGAATTTGACATTTCTGGACAACTGGGCGGATCATGATTAACTGTCTCGTTTACATCACTGGTCGTCCGGGATTCACAGAGGCTTTTATAGGCAGCTTCATATGTTCTGCAGTTGTTTTCCAACTCAGTCTGCAGATGAGAAATGAAATTACCAACTTCTGTTGCATTTCCGAAACATGGAAAATTTACCAACAGTGTGCGTAAATTTTCTAAAAAATTCAACTGGCTATTTTTGAAACACTGCTGTTGTTGCTCAAGTAGAAGCTGTAATTGATCGGAACAGGTAGTCATTTTTTTTCTCAGCACCAGCAATGAAAATTAACTGTAGGAATAATGACCAATGTTGCTCAAGGACGCTGGTGACAATCTGGATGCTGATTGGTCGAAACAATTAGCCTGAATCTCGTGCAATTACAAGGTTCCAAATTTTTCTCCACCCCGTCGCCAATTGTTATGAATTTAAGTTGCGGTAGATTTCTACCCTGTGTTATCGATCGATTACAACGACACGTAAACACGTACGAACGACCTAGAGTCTCGATTGGTCCCACTTCCCTGTCTAGCCCAGCCAGTTGAGTCCAGAACACAAGTCACAGCCTCGGAGATATGAATCACTGTATTTCAAACATACTTTGTTTATATACCAATCAAGCACACCACATCGTACCATAAAATAGAAAACAACATTCTGTACAATATACAACAAGTGAACAGATATCGACCAATAGAAAATATACATTTAAAGTCCAAGGACACCATTGGACTTATCATGATAATTATTGGTCTATTCCTCTGCATCCACAACACCTCCCCCTTTTTTTTTGAAGATCCGGAGTTGATATCCGGATTTCGAAATTTTATGGGTTCATCCTCCCCACGAAATAATGTTGGGTCCTCATATTCCCAAGTTAGAATTAATTTGACTTTATTTAACACATAATTGTCAGATTGAACAGAGAAGTCACTGAAAGTGATAAAATAGTGGGGATCAATGTCGCTTGATATGAGGTCATCAACGTTTGATTCTTCTGGAACATTATCATGGGATTTGTTGAAAATCTCATTTGTAAACAGTTGATCACTGAGATAATCAAAATCTATCAAAATTGTATTAGATTTCTGATCATCATTTGATGCATCTAACACATTTTCTGGTACAAGAGGATCTAGATAATAAGATTCGTCAGAATCTCCTGTTGTTGAATGATGACGACCATTTGAGACAGCTGGATTCAGTGTACTGCACGATTTGTTCCCTGTTCCGTTGTGGGCGGGTACTGCAATTAATTTATGAGCATTTGATGAGAGATCTTCCTGTGAGCTGGGTACATCATTGTCTGCACACGTTTCAGGAACAGTGGGATTTGAACCCACGAAAGGGAATGTTTCCGAATTTGACATTTCTGGACAACTGGGCGGATCATGATTAACTGTCTCGTTTACATCACTGGTCGTCCGGGATTCACAGAGGCTTTTATAGGCAGCTTCATATGTTCTGCAGTTGTTTTCCAACTCAGTCTGCAGATGAGAAATGAAATTACCAACTTCTGTTGCATTTCCGAAACATGGAAAATTTACCAACAGTGTGCGTAAATTTTCTAAAAAATTCAACTGGCTATTTTTGAAACACTGCTGTTGTTGCTCAAGTAGAAGCTGTAATTGATCGGAACAGGTAGTCATTTTTTTTCTCAGCACCAGCAATGAAAATTAACTGTAGGAATAATGACCAATGTTGCTCAAGGACGCTGGTGACAATCTGGATGCTGATTGGTCGAAACAATTAGCCTGAATCTCGTGCAATTACAAGGTTCCAAATTTTTCTCCACCCCGTCGCCAATTGTTATGAATTTAAGTTGCGGTAGATTTCTACCCTGTGTTATCGATCGATTACAACGACACGTAAACACGTACGAACGACCTAGAGTCTCGATTGGTCCCACTTCCCTGTCTAGCCCAGCTAGTTCAGTCCAGAACACAAGTCACAGCCTCGGAGATATGAATCACTATATTTCAAACATACTTTGTTTATATACCAATCAAGCACACCACATCGTACCATAAAATAGAAAACAACATTCTGTACAATATACAACAAGTGAACAGATATCGACCAATAGAAAATATACATTTAAAGTCCAAGGACACCATTGGACTTATCATGATAATTATTGGTCTATTCCTCTGCATCCACAACACCTCCCCCTTTTTTTTTTTGAAGATCCGGAGTTGATATCCGGATTTTGAAATTTTATGGGTTCATCCTCCCCCACGAAATAATGTTGGGTCCTCATATTCCCAAGTTAGAATTAATTTGACTTTATTTAACACATAATTGTCAGATTGAACAGAGAAGTCACTGAAAGTGATAAAATAGTGGGGATCAATGTCGCTTGATATGAGGTCATCAACGTTTGATTCTTCTGGAACATTATCATGGGATTTGTTGAAAATCTCATTTGTAAACAGTTGATCACTGAGATAATCAAAATCTATCAAAATTGTATTAGATTTCTGATCATCATTTGATGCATCTAACACATTTTCTGGTACAAGAGGATCTAGATAATAAGATTCGTCAGAATCTCCTGTTGTTGAATGATGACGACCATTTGAGACAGCTGGATTCAGTGTACTGCACGATTTGTTCCCTGTTCCGTTGTGGGCGGGTACTGCAATTAATTTATGAGCATTTGATGAGAGATCTTCCTGTGAGCTGGGTACATCATTGTCTGCACACGTTTCAGGAACAGTGGGATTTGAACCCACGAAAGGGAATGTTTCCGAATTTGACATTTCTGGACAACTGGGCGGATCATGATTAACTGTCTCGTTTACATCACTGGTCGTCCGGGATTCACAGAGGCTTTTATAGGCAGCTTCATATGTTCTGCAGTTGTTTTCCAACTCAGTCTGCAGATGAGAAATGAAATTACCAACTTCTGTTGCATTTCCGAAACATGGAAAATTTACCAACAGTGTGCGTAAATTTTCTAAAAAATTCAACTGGCTATTTTTGAAACACTGCTGTTGTTGCTCAAGTAGAAGCTGTAATTGATCGGAACAGGTAGTCATTTTTTCTCTCAGCACCAGCAATGAAAATTAACTGTAGGAATAATGACCAATGTTGCTCAAGGACGCTGGTGACAATCTGGATGCTGATTGGTCGAAACAATTAGCCTGAATCTCGTGCAATTACAAGGTTCCAAATTTTTCTCCACCCCGTCGCCAATTGTTATGAATTTAAGTTGCGGTAGATTTCTACCCTGTGTTATCGATCGATTACAACGACACGTAAACACGTACGAACGACCTAGAGTCTCGATTGGTCCCACTTCCCTGTCTAGCCCAGCTAGTTCAGTCCAGAACACAAGTCACAGCCTCGGAGATATGAATCACTATATTTCAAACATACTTTGTTTATATACCAATCAAGCACACCACATCGTACCATAAAATAGAAAACAACATTCTGTACAATATACAACAAGTGAACAGATATCGACCAATAGAAAATATACATTTAAAGTCCAAGGACACCATTGGACTTATCATGATAATTATTGGTCTATTCCTCTGCATCCACAACACCTCCCCCTTTTTTTTTTGAAGATCCGGAGTTGATATCCGGATTTTGAAATTTTATGGGTTCATCCTCCCCCACGAAATAATGTTGGGTCCTCATATTCCCAAGTTAGAATTAATTTGACTTTATTTAACACATAATTGTCAGATTGAACAGAGAAGTCACTGAAAGTGATAAAATAGTGGGGATCAATGTCGCTTGATATGAGGTCATCAACGTTTGATTCTTCTGGAACATTATCATGGGATTTGTTGAAAATCTCATTTGTAAACAGTTGATCACTGAGATAATCAAAATCTATCAAAATTGTATTAGATTTCTGATCATCATTTGATGCATCTAACACATTTTCTGGTACAAGAGGATCTAGATAATAAGATTCGTCAGAATCTCCTGTTGTTGAATGATGACGACCATTTGAGACAGCTGGATTCAGTGTACTGCACGATTTGTTCCCTGTTCCGTTGTGGGCGGGTACTGCAATTAATTTATGAGCATTTGATGAGAGATCTTCCTGTGAGCTGGGTACATCATTGTCTGCACACGTTTCAGGAACAGTGGGATTTGAACCCACGAAAGGGAATGTTTCCGAATTTGACATTTCTGGACAACTGGGCGGATCATGATTAACTGTCTCGTTTACATCACTGGTCGTCCGGGATTCACAGAGGCTTTTATAGGCAGCTTCATATGTTCTGCAGTTGTTTTCCAACTCAGTCTGCAGATGAGAAATGAAATTACCAACTTCTGTTGCATTTCCGAAACATGGAAAATTTACCAACAGTGTGCGTAAATTTTCTAAAAAATTCAACTGGCTATTTTTGAAACACTGCTGTTGTTGCTCAAGTAGAAGCTGTAATTGATCGGAACAGGTAGTCATTTTTTCTCTCAGCACCAGCAATGAAAATTAACTGTAGGAATAATGACCAATGTTGCTCAAGGACGCTGGTGACAATCTGGATGCTGATTGGTCGAAACAATTAGCCTGAATCTCGTGCAATTACAAGGTTCCAAATTTTTCTCCACCCCGTCGCCAATTGTTATGAATTTAAGTTGCGGTAGATTTCTACCCTGTGTTATCGATCGATTACAACGACACGTAAACACGTACGAACGACCTAGAGTCTCGATTGGTCCCACTTCCCTGTCTAGCCCAGCCAGTTGAGTCCAGAACACAAGTCACAGCCTCGGAGATATGAATCACTATATTTCAAACATACTTTGTTTATATACCAATCAAGCACACCACATCGTACCATAAAATAGAAAACAACATTCTGTACAATATACAACAAGTGAACAGACACCGACCAATAGAAAATATCCATTTAAAGTCCAAGGACACCATTCGACTTATCATGATAATTATTGGTCTATTCCTCTGCATCCACAACACTTATAATAAGAGGAATATAAATATTGTTGAGTAGTTACACAATAAGATTATTTATAGAATATTAGTCCATGAATAGCCCTCGGAAGTTACCTGTTATTTAATCTCCACTCGGATATAACAGAAAGGACATGAGCCACATTATTGACATCCTCAACAACGTCCTTGGTTAAAGTCCAGATTTCCAACCTTTCCATGCAATTCGCAAAAGCATCAAAATCTCAGTGTATGTTCAACCGTTCTATCACAGGCTCCATCGGGACGCAAATGTGATAACTGGGAGTGTTTCAATCATGGTACGAACTAAGAATATCAGGAATAACGCAATAAAACCAGGAACAGCTAGATGAGCACGAACAAAAGTATCGTATCCGGAATTCGAAATACTTGATGATAGACCTCTATCACAATTACTTTTACGGGAAGCCTTTTTCGTTTCATACAAAAGGACGCGATAAACAACATAGACATCTCATAAGTTGAGGTTTGCAACTAATGTTTGCATATTATTCAACCAAGAACTGGTGTTCTAGAAAAAGTAGTTGTTATGTGAACTTCGATTTTGCGCGTATCTCATTCTGGTGACTTAGACATTTCGGAAGACTCAACTTAAGGTAACTTCACTTCAACAGACACTGAAAACCTGGAAGCCATAGACTGTTATTTCATCTAAGTATGCGACTAGTATACAATGCACAATCATTATCCTGCCAATGATCACCAGTTTTAATGAACGACAACTGAGTAATACCGCTAATTGACTGAATTCAGGAATATAAACCACTAGATGCCAAATCTTTAGTTTAAGATCGACTCATGTTGAAATCTCAGTTGTTCACTTGTTAATGGTTTCATATCACGTAAACGGATTCATTAGTCAGCGTATTTCATCGATAAAAATCAAAATATACACCGGTTAATGACTTGTAGTACAATTTTCTCACTGTCAGGACACCAACAATTGCGCTTTGATCAATAAATATAAACATCTCTGTCCTACAAGATGTCAGTTGTGTTTACAGTAACGTAGCAGCAAATTTTCATACTGCGAAGTTGACTGATATGAGTTTGAATTACACGAGGAGTATTGGTTTCTTCAAGATTGAGAGTATAACATACCGACTTGTACCAACTACTATGAAACCGGACTACACGATTTTCTGCCGACAGTCTACAAACACCGAACATTGTCTAGCTCAATTAAATTATCTCCTTAATAAAATCATCCAAAACGATGAATCTGAAATTGGCGAGACAGTGCAAACCTGACTTGCTATTTAAATATTCAACTGCGAATGCTTCTTTGCAAAAGAGCGCATTTCAAATCTGTTGGAAAGTGAGGGCAAACTTCAGCACAAAATGACACGTCAAAATGTATTCAACCTCACGCAAAATTTGATCGCTCACATTGAACCATGATATGCAACCATAGTCAATATTCAGTGAAAACATACATTTGGTCAATAGTAAAATGTGTTTGTTTAGAATATCAGATGAGGATGAGTTTATCCGCCACAGTGATTGATATAAAATGGAACACAGAACGTGATGTGGATTTTATCACCAGGATGATTCACCACAGTCTCATAGACCGATGTACACAGGAAGTAATAACTAGTCGAGTCTCAAAGAATCAGGATCATCAATGCGCGATCCATAGATTGATAAACTGAGGAAGTGAGAGCTAGATGATTTTGTGAGGAAACAACCACTAAACTCATCTGAAATTAGACGGTCAAT
Organism: Schistosoma haematobium; assembly: GCF_000699445.3. Lineage (NCBI taxonomy): Eukaryota > Metazoa > Platyhelminthes > Trematoda > Strigeidida > Schistosomatidae > Schistosoma > Schistosoma haematobium. The sequence continues at coordinate 637,862 of NC_067200.1, forward strand.
GGCTACAGTGTTTATTCATAGATGGAGCACAGCCTTCTATGAATTGACAGTCGAGAGATTTGTTTTCACTTCATTTTGTTTATAGAAAGTAGTAATCTTTTGATAAATGAGAATTTCACTCATCTTTTTTCTGAACGTGTGGCTAATTATCAAGTTATTATTAGAAATCGTTGTTTTTTTGCTCTAAATAAGATTCATATTACGCCCACCATACATAATAGATGATATAGAATAATACCAACTTATTTGATTAATGAGATGGCGTGAGGTGACTGACGACAACACAGTTATAATCATTGATATTTCTGTCAATAACTGAGGTCAACAGAAATATGTTTTTGTTAATTAAATAGTCAGATAATTAACACTGAGATTAAAGAAGTGATAATATATTTTACTTTAAATATTTTCACACAATGTAACAGAAATGATAGAATTCGGTGTAATGTTATAGTTGATCAAGGGAATCGGACAGAATTCCCAATTTTTCAAATCTTATTGCTGAATGCACAGCATTCAAAAGCCATTGCATCAGTAGACCAACGAGAGAAAGTTGATCAAACGAGATACATTCTAAAGTTGGAAAATTTCATTTGCGATTGCGTGCAACCGTTTTCGTAGTTCTGTTTTGCAGTATATTTTTGCATAATGTCGATTGTTGTGAGATAATTGTCCTCATATTGAATATAGATCAGATAGAGGCGAAAGTAATGAGTGACATTTACAAATTGTCGAGTGAAATGTGTTGATAAAATCAAGGTGAAATAAACTGTTGAATTGGTTATCTTTGGATGGTGAGCGGGACTGTCATCTGTCAACTACGTTCGCCTGTGTTCTTGAGTCGAACTCCAATAGGATCAGTTACAGTTATTACAATTTCCAATGGAGAGATCGGTCTTTAGGTCAGGAGTATATAACTCCACTAATGTGTACATAATTATTTTCCTAATTCAACTGAATCAGTTCATATTGTGGAATGTGTACAAAATTCAGTTTGATTGACAGCCATAAATGGAAATGTGTAAAACACTGATTTACAAATAAGGTTTTACACGATAGAAAGAAGCCAACGTTTTGTAGTGTGCTAAGTGATTATATGAATACGTTCAATGATTCTATTAAAGGATCTTCGAATGTAACTCATTGATAGATATAGCGACCACTGCACAGTGTGTAGTTCTTTGGTTATCAATATTTGGTAGTTCACTCATTTGAAATACATTAAATGTTGGGTAACTATAAACTAAAGGTGAGATGAAAGACTATTTGTGTTGTGGACTGAATTGATTTTGAGTGTTTCGAGGTAATTAGGACAGTATATAGTAAGAATTATCGTGAGAAATGATCAGTAATGGGTAGAAGTGAGCACATCAACAGAATTCTACCACATGACAACAAATTCACATGAGTCAATGATGCAATTAATCACAATCATATTTCCGTCAACGGACGTAGATATTCATCTTACAATGTATTACTTCACTCCACGACAGATAGGTCGTTCATTCAACTTCACTGAAGTTGACAACTGAAGTGAATTAGGATATCTTTGTAGACTAGATGGAGCATAGTTCTGAATGAACTGAGGAGATCAGTTCGCTTATTGTGAATGTGATCAGTTGTCCTTGTGTAAGATTATATGGATGACGACACATTACTTCATTGGTTAGTTGATTTTAATATTGATGTTTTTGTGTTAGTGGAAATTTAATAAGATTTTCACTCCTTTTTTTTAGATTTTTAAGAATTTGAGAGTAAATGAACTGAGATGGGATTGAAGCGGCTCAATTTATTGTGAATCTTGTAAAAGTTGTTTTTTATATTTTGCTTTACACTGACCTACATGAACATTCATCTGCAAGCGTTATATTACTTTGCATTTATACCCAATTATCACCATGCCAACACAGAAATTCGCTGTAAACTATCACAATAAGTTACTTACTCATGTTACGCGTCGCGGAGGAGCAATAGCCGCTCACTAGCACTCTCTATCCAACCTTGTCCTCAGCAGTCCTTTCCAGTTGTTTACAGTTGCTATTCATCCGTTTCACCTTCACCATGAGGCGTCATTATCCTTGCGAAAGAACAACCTTCAATTCTCATTCAGAGTTTAAATGGTTTAATTTGTGTAATCTCGTTGGCATTGTTCAGCGTTGTTTGTTCCACGAGATTTGGTTGCTGACACCTGGGATGTGGTCATATTCTACTTTGTGTGCTGTCAGTTAGCACATTAGACAAGTTGGGTCATGAAAATTCATCCATAATGAACAATACTTTATTCAACGAATATTGAAGCCAATCTGAACATTGGATTATGGAATGATTCGAATAATAGACAACTGAGGTTGTCTGGAATGAAATAAGAGTAGCCTGTGTCTTCAATTCAACAATCGTCATAAATTTGCTGTAAACTATCATACTATCATACTAAACTGACCAAATTGTCATCGGAGTGTTGAGGAAGATTGTCCGAAGTAAAATCATAATGGTTTTCGTAATCTCACTATTCAAACGTTGATGTTTAAGCAAAAATCAAACCAGCTTGGTTTATAAAGAGCCAGATAAAAGCAATTCGCAGTTCTATCTTGGCACATCTAATTGATAGCGGTCATACCGTAGATAAATCAAAATCATTTCGAGTTATCTGTCGCATACCTCCATCGTTCCTCAACGGAGTTCGTTCCCGCCTCCTACATATCGCTGAAGCCATTGGAATTCGTACATATAACCCTAATTTATGTGTACAGAAGAAATTCGTAACACCCCTATCCCTTCCATGGCCAGTTATAACTTAACTACCGATATATTTTTTTAGCTTTTTTATTATTATCATTATTTATTTATTTATTTCATTCTATTTTGTTATCATTAACCTTGTATTCTTCACTATCTGATTATTTACACACATCTTATTACGTAATGATGTTAATGTTTTGGTGTTGACTATTCCTAGTCTATTTACCCATGTTTGTTTGACCTTCTATTTCCACTTTCTATTTTCACTGTGAGTCAGCAGATGAAGTTATCGAAAGTATGAAGGAGAGAACTGGTAAGCGAGTAACTGCTGCCGATGTGAAAGGTATGAAAGCTACACTCTCCACTGGTAAGTGTATATAAATATATTTCAGGTTGTTTTACTCGGATTCAGGTGATGGATATGCTGAGACAGAAAGGCGAAGTGAGAGAACATTTAGAAAATGGATATGCCATGAGAATATGCTTCAGTAGTTTTGACCGAATACAACTGTACAGAAAATATCCAGATGTTTTGTGCATTAATTCTACGTATAATACTAATAATAAAAAGTGAATATGTTTATCGTTGTATTTTACTATGTAGATATTCGTTATTCCAGTTAGTGGTGACGGATAATTGGGGTAGAGGACGAACTGTAATGTTTGCGTGGACACGAAGGGAAAAGCGTGCCGATGTGATATGGATTTTAGATCAATTCAAAGAGATAATGGGTAACACAATGTTGGCTGAAACATTTGTGATGGATTGCGCACGATGTGAAAGCGCGGCTGTCTGTACAACACACGGACATGCAAACATAGTTTTGTGCGCCTTTCATGTAATTCGCGCTTTCCGGAAAAAGGCACACCAATGGTTGCTTACATAAAATTGCCCTTAGACAAACGACAAAATACTGAAAACGTACTTAACTCGATTGGTAACTGCGGAAACGGTTGGAAAGTAACCTAAGTAATGTGTTTATTCACTAGATTTAATCAATATTACAGAATAATAAATCGGCGGGACAGATTGATAGGTCAGTACCTGTCACGTTTTTGGATGCCGCGTAAGACAATGTGGGCGCGTGCCTTTTACGGTCATGTTTTAACATTGGGTAACAGCACGAATAATCGTGTTGAATCGCTAAATAAGCAAATTAAACGATATGTACGCAAAAGTGATAGTCTGTACAAGTGTATGTACAAGGCTTTAAAATGGAGTGAAATGATGTCAACTAGAAGAAGTATCGAAGATCAAGTGATAGCCGGAAGATCTTATAAATATAATGTTCCACAGCGTCTTATACCCTTGCTAAACATTTTGACCCCATTCGCAAGATCTAAAGTGTTATACGAACTTAAACAAATGCGTTTCGTCTACGTGGATAATGAAAGCGCCGACTGGTTGTTTATGGTTGACCTCGGACAACATCATGAAGTGAATATAAGCATTTGTCAATGCAATTGTAGCACGTTTGTGATGTGTCGATATCCGTGCCGTCACATGCTACTTGCCTACGTTAAAAGACGAAGTCTTACAGGTAAGCTATATCAATTATTTAATACTAACTGCATAGCTCATCAAGTTCTTAGGTATTGTAGCAGATGGAAGTTACATAATACCCAGAACTTTCAAAATAATACATTAACGGAGTGAAGTCTATATAAGTATTCAACGAAGCCAAAGAATCCATAAACATCGCATCATTGAGAAGTATGATGAACGTTTCGCAACGGAAGTCGAGAAGAAAGTGGACAATTATTACTTAAGAATTCTTAATACCAACTTGTAAACTTGATTTTCTGTTTTAGCAGCAATGATTATTCAATAAACTTTTTCATAATTTTAATTTTCATCTTATTCCTACTTTCATAGGAATGAATAGCAATGATGTTCATGTGTAACTGTCTGTAATAGTTAGGAATGATTAAGAAACCCTACATCCACGTGCAGCCTTGCAGATTAGGCACCCACATATCATATTCACCTTCGTCGGATTACGTTTATCATCAAAATAGTATCAGTAGCTAGGTTGATTTTAATTTCATGTGATTAGTTCCGCTTGTGAATTGAAATGAAACCAGGAGAAATGTTGATTAACAGTGGTATGCATTCATTATAACTAAATATGCATTAGGATTTAACAGTGATGTGGAAAACAGTTGACATACCTGAATATGAATAATTGAAATGACGTAGGTTATCAATAATGACTATATACATATACATATATATATATGTGCAGTTTAAGGTCAAAGGTCATTTGTTTTTACAGTCAATAACACATTAAGAATGGGTGGTGTAATAGTGAACTGGAGTTCACAGACAGATAAGTGGTGTGAAAATCTTATAGCTTGTAAATGATCCGTGGATTTAAGAACTGAAAACTTGGTTTACGTAATAAGTGATTACAATTTGAAGAGGTCACATAATTACAGAGGATTAAGTGAGTAGATGTAAGTGACAAGGTGCTGAAATAAATCTCTAACTAAATTTTAAAAGTGAAATGAGTTATTATATAATCCATCTTATTACTTGTTCATTCCATGGACTATAAGGAGTTCATATTATTCTCTATCTATATTTGTTCTAGCGTCATATCGACTATTAATAAATACGGACACAGTTTATAAAGTAAGACACTGAGTGTAGTTGCTATATTTATATTTCAATAATTCATTAGTTGAATAAAAATGTTACTAGGCAATACGGAAAACAACAAATCAGTCGTGAAATAAAGAATTAGACTTAGTTATCAGTATCACATTCAATAAGTCAATCAAATAGCAGGTTACAGAATGTACCTATAAGTCTCTTATTTACAGACAGCGCTAATCATTAGAGAACCTCTTGCGGTGACGTATTATCTTTACAGAGGATGAACGTGTCATTCATGAATTAACTCATTAATAGTTGTTTTTTATTCAAGTCTGTGTCGTAACAAGCACTGGGAATTTCTTCAGTGTCTAACCCTTGTAGTATTTCGTCTATACATCTTGTATTAGCAAGAGAAATTGGTAAGCACCATTAAGATATTACTCGACAATATGCATCATAATTTTGTTCACATTTTCGTCTGCGATTGTGCATTTCGTTTACAGAAAATTATTCGTCAACCCTCTAACATCATAAATCAGTATTAAGTACGACATGCTTTTGTCACCATGCTCAGAAGACACACCCATCGTTTTACTTATGAAGATTTTGTGCCTATTTAATGTGGTGTTATACACTGTTCCTGTATACGTTCAGAAAGCCGGTAAAAAAGACTATCAACGTCAATTGTTACTCACATAATTTTTCTCTGATACCTTACACAACAATATGACACTTCAGTACAAAGCAATGCTACCTATAGTCCAAATAACCTTTTATGGCTAAATATAAACAATTTATATAATATTCATAGTTAGTTTAACGCTTACTTCTTTCTAATTACATTTTATAAACGACTACGGACATCTATGTTTGCCGTCACCATAATCAAGGAGGTGAACCATATATAATGCATTTTACGGCTTACTTTCATGAAGACTCAATCTGTAATCTATTTTTGACTGGAAAAATGGTGATTTGACTTGTTTGACATTGTATGGTTAAAAATAACCATATTACGCTAGCTACATATTTACTAAGGTGGTGAGCAAGAAAAACGTTAAACTGCTTAAAAAATGAAATAAAAACTATCCTTCAAACACAAAGACTACGAGAAGTCACGTATGATTGAAAAATGGATGTTAATAATTAATAAATAACGACACATAAAATCCACGAAAATATGTTACATGTGTGCGAAAACTCGTGATCTAACACGCATACTGTGCCTTGAATTATGATTCCTTGGTTTATTTTCATAGTTTACATCTTAAGACTGAAAGGCTGAGTGAACAATAACATGTAAAGAAGAGCTGTGATTCAGTCCCGAATTGTAGCGAAATATAGATTGTTCTATATTTATCAGAATTTCTCCAGTTAGCATAAGTCATCAATGGGAAAAACGAGTATGGTGGAATGAAAAATCATACAGCTGTGGTGTATACTACTACCGTCTGTCAATATAAGTACTTTGTAACACCGATCGGAAGTGGAAAACCTGACAGCAGAAGGCTAAGAAGATCGAGTTGAAGAGAATATAAGGGGAAAAAAGAGAGTGTGGACTGGAAAAATCATGCAGAACGTGATGAACAAATGATGGAAATTCGCAAATGAAGGATTCAATGCAATGGTTGTGATATTTTATCAAGGCTGCCAAATGCATTGGTATGGCTCAGAGTGTATGTATGAATGTATGGAAATAGTTAACTATTTTAGCATTCCTAAGTTACTGTCTCAATCAATATTCATTGAATCGTAGATAAAGCGGCTTCATGAAGTTAATGATCACGAACACTTGTCAATCGCCTCGTTACACCAAACTTATTTCATACAAACACCACAAACCTGTATATCGTATGCATTGAGGAGTAAGATTTCCAAAGAATTGAGAATTCTGTATGATTCTGCCCATGGAATATTAAATAACATCAACTTCTATCATTTCTGTAATATCCAACAAAATATTCAAAGTAATATTGATTACTTCTTCCTCAATCTCAGTGTAAACAACGTGTTTGTCTAATGAACAACAGCATATTTGTGTTGACCTCTCTTGTTTATAGAATCAGCCATGATTATACTTTGTAATCATCGATCACCTCATTACATCTCATCAATCAAGTAATATGGTATTCTTTATTCTGTATCGCTTTCTAATAACAAGTTGTTTATTAGGCCGATAATCACCTACATACAAAAATCAAAGATGAGTGATATTCTCATTTTACAAATTATTACTTCTTTTCTAAACAGAAGATGGAGTGAAAGCAAATCTTCTCTTTGTCAGTTCATAGAAGATCTTGCTGCAGCTATGAATAAACACTGTAACCATTTACCAAATAATTTCAAATGAATCTAGTGCTCGTTTTCTCATAAAATCATCCAGTTTCACGTCCGTGATTTATTAATCTATGAAACGCCCATTAATAAATTCTATTCTTTAAAACTCGACTAGTTATCACGTCCTGTGTATATTGATGAAGGAGACTGTGGAGGATAATCGTGATTAAATAATCCACAGCACGTTCTGTGTATCCTTCAATACCAATCACTGTGACGGATAAACTAATCATTAGCCGATATTCTAGATAAACACACTTGACTATTAACCAGATGTATGCTTTCATCGAACATTAATTAAGGTTGGATATCATAGTTTATTGGAAGTAATCGAATTCTATATGGGGCTGAACTTCAATTCTGCAGAATTAATTTGGATCACCCCATAAAGAAGCATTCTTCTGGATAGACGATGATCAGATTTGACAACAATTATCACTCTTCGTGGTCTATTCAAATATAATTCCCTTCAATTTGGTTTGAGCTGTTCTCCAGTCACATTTCATGAAGTGGTCCATAATGTAGTCAGTGATCTTAAAAGTGTTGACGTTAGTCCAGATGACCTCAATCTTTATGGTTTTCATAAAATATCTCACGGTCAGTGACATACTACTTTCTTCAAATTCTGCTTGAGAGAAAATTGTCGTTCAGTCAAATGAAGGTTCATTTCATATGTTTGGTGTTGAAGGTCCTGGATATTTGGCTGACATTATTGATTCTAGACCAGATATGAAGCGATAAGCTTCACTTACGATTTCAGTATCTCTAAAAACCCCTACAAAATTAGGCTAACTATCAGGTGCCCTTCATTATTATTTGCTTTTTATTTCTGATTTTCTTTATCGTACAAACACTCTACGTTGATACTTGAGATATGTAATATGGACTGTCACATTAGTTTGAAATTGTGATCGGAAACTATGATTTTCGGTATGCTTTGCCAGGATCGATGAGTTATCCACCACACCTGATTGAATCTGACTAATAAATAATGCTGATCCTTGGAGTTTCTAAACTGTGCCTTCAGTAAGTTTTTTATAACTAATGTTTCCCCGTCATATCAGGATTTGTGTTTAGGGATGAGCGATCAGCAACAATAATGAAAAAAGAGGTAAACTTCATTCAGCATTCATTGGAAAACTATATTTCATTCTATCTTGCCCTCGGTTTTACAAAATGTTTGCAACGACTGATGAGATGTAATTAGGTGATCAATGATAACAAAGTATAATCATGGCTGATTCTATAAACAAGAGAGGTCAACACAAATATGTTCTTGTTCATTAGACAAACACGTTGTTTACACTGAGATTGAGGAAGAAGTAATCAATATTACTTTGAATATATTATTGGATATTACAGAAATGATAGAAGTTGATGTTATTCAATATTGCATGGGCAGAATCATACAGAATTGTCAATTCTTTGGAAATCTTACTCCTCAACGCATACGATATACAGGTTTGTGGTGTTTGTATGAAATAAGTTTGGTGTAACGAGGCGATTGACAAGTGTTCGTGATAAATAACTTCATGAAGCCGCTTTATCTACGATTCAATGAATATTGATTGAGACAGTAACTTAGGAATGCTAAAATAGTTAACTATTTCCATACATTCATACATACACTCTGAGCCATACCAATGCATTTGGCAGCCTTGATAAAATATCACAACCATTGCATTGAATCCTTCATTTGCGAATTTCCATCATTTGTTCATCACGTTCTGCATGATTTTTCCAGTCCACACTCTCTTTTTTCCCCTTATATTCTCTTCAACTCGATCTTCTTAGCCTTCTGCTGTCAGGTTTTCCACTTCCGATCGGTGTTACAAAGTACTTATATTGACAGACGGTAGTAGTATACACCACAGCTGTATGATTTTTCATTCCACCTTACTCGTTTTTCCCATTGATGACTTATGCTAACTGGAGAAATTCTGATAAATATAGAACAATCTATATTTCGCTACAATTCGGGACTGAATCACAGCTCTTCTTTACATGTTATTGTTCACTCAGCCTTTCAGTCTTAAGATTTAAACTGCGAAAACAAAAAAAACAAATGAATCACAATTCAATAATTCGTGTCTTCAAACACCAATCTCCTTGATGATGTATTACACATGGTTATCTTTGTACTTCATCTGACAGAAGTATACATTTCGGTTTTTGTTTTGAACAAATGAATAAACTTCAAATATAAGTGTAACATTGATTATTTTGATTATCATTAACTGTCTTTGCGTTTACTTGTTTTCAGAAGACTACATAACAATTTACTTGATAAAATGATATTTGTAATTTGGTGTTCAGACGCCGTTGACTTTGAACACCACTTGAGTAGGACTGCGTGCCAGTTAACCGCTAAAATCCCCTTTAAGGCAAATATGAGAAGGCAGTTGATGGCTGTTGTCGAGATGTATATTTTGTCGACCTCGTTGTATCAAAAGGACAACCGAGATCGTGCCAAAGAAGTACGAGCGTGGTGACCGAGCGTAACCGAAACCGTGCAAATTCACAATCAATGGAGTACTAGTAATATGGCTATCTTTTGCAAACAAACGAGCACAGTAAAACAATCACTCGTACAGTTGGTTATAATAATGATTACTTCTATTAAACCCATCGCGTTCTCTTGATGCAAGTATGTCACCACATATTCAACATTGCAAACTGTGATGAAATATTGAGATTGTTGAGAGAAGATCTGTTACTCACATGGTTGATGTTGAGGATGTTGTACTTTTGAACTGACTTATTGATTAGTTGCTCTATAAACATGGTGAAAGTAGAAATTCTTTGGAAGTCACGAGGTCTGTATGTCAGATGTTAGTGAAATAAGAAGGTAAAACATATCACCGTTCACGGTATAAATGAAACCCATGTATTGCATAGTGTTCAGAAAAGGATTCAATTCGAGAAATCTGCTGTTATATTTTGATCATGAGTGAAAAGTAAACAATCTGTTCAGATCTATCATTACTGATCCTTGTATATTTGCGTGTACGCTACTAGAAATTTCACATTCATTGATATGCATTATTTATTATCTTAGTAAATGTGTGATCTTTATCAATTTTGACTTATATGTAATAATCGTTACAGTCTTTATTACCGAATATGAACTCTGTTCAAACACAGTGCAATTATTTAGTTATTACTGAGTGAGAAGTTCTCTTCATCCTTGAAATGTTTAGTAAACCCCTACATATGAAGAATATCCAGTTTCAGTTAAGATTATTGCAGAATTGTCGTCTTATGAGAAATTGATAATGATTTAATAAGTGAAGTTCACTATTCCAATAAACGATCTTTTCATGTATAAGATTAAATGAACTAACAGTCAAATGAATAAGCCGCAAAATTACCTAAAACAACTATTACTACTACTACTACTACTACTCTTACTGCTAACAGCAACATTAACAATGAATGATAATAACATAACAGTCTACATATAAGTGGTACAATATTATGTATAATAGAAAACAATTTCAATGTTGAAGAATTCACAAAATTACGTAATAACCGTTTATTCAACTACAGATTGAAATAATTAAGGAAATAATATTTTAGTTATGATCAACATCGTTTTGAATTGCACAATTCAATTTCATCTTATCAAGAATTACCATTTTACAAATGTAATTAACATATAAATAGTCTTGGCTTTTTCCAATGAAAAGAGTATTGGTTTACGAAAATATAGACTGTTATTCATTCGACTGATTGAAATCATGAGTCAACTGGAGCTAGACCACCATGGAAAACCTGGAAGCTCTGGACGGCCGATTCGTCCAAGTATGGAACTATTCAGCATTACGCATCCTCAATCTCGCACACCGCGAGATTCGAACGCAGACCTTATCTCACAAAAAACCTTATGATAATAATCATCCCCTCACTAGTGACTGACTTCAAGACACACTCCTGGAGTTCAAGTGAGAAGCCGCTGCCAGTGGAGTTCAGCCACGTCTGTTGTGAGATATCAACTCACTGAAGACGACGTTGACGGTGGCGCAACATCGTGTATTGGTTTAAGCTTTGAGTTAACACCATTGGTTGCCAGCTCAGTGGTATGATGGTTGGGCGCAAGGGGCGGGACCTTGGAACGGCCGTCAAGTGCGTCCAGCTTTTCCATGCTTCAATTGGCTCATGATTTCAACCAGTGAAAGAATTCATTTTATTGAAATAAAATTCAAATATAAAAATCTGAATTTAGTCATCTAATGTAGGCAGTGTGTGCTACTTTGATTTTAACCAATCAAATCAAAACTATGCATCGTTGACAACCAATTCACAGTTGATTACAAGTAACACAATGTTTGTTCATCAAATTATGAGCACTAATTACTTAGTTTAAGTTATTGTTAGTCCTATCGAAAATAGTTTTCATCAATAGGGGGTCAGGAATTTCAACCAACTGTGGATCAATATCAGGCTATATTACCTCAATAATGTATGAATATTGCATAACAATGAGTTCATCTCTTATGACGATTGGTTAATAATTATTAAATGACTTTATGAAATTTGATCATTTTAATGGTCCATCTGAATCATCCAATCTGAAAGAGACATACAAACACTCAAAAAATTCTATATAAACTCAACACGTTCTACCAACGTCTAAAACAAGAAAATGATGTGAGTATTGACTGTACAGTTAAGGCAAATGAGTGTTTTTCATATCAATTTCAATTTGATCTAATGACATAACATTGTTCTATTCATCTGAACCATTTCAGATATCCATTTTCATTTGGTCAGCTGGTAGCGATCTATTCAATCATGGTCTTCACATCGGAATTTTTTGACTGCCATGAATTTTGTGAAAAATCTGCACTTCTTAATGATGGAAAAGTAATTTTCCAAAGTGATACATACAAATATGTAAGTCATCAGTCAAGTTCCAATACAAATATTCAGTCACATTATTATCACTATTCCCAGTTAATTCGCCGTAATCAGACCTTTCCAAATATTAGTGGAAATTTTGAGAAATTAATTTTTGATCGGGTGAGTTAACTACATTTTGCAACAGAGATGCTAATCCATGTGTTTGCATATTTCTAGAAAAAAGATGTGAAATTCCCCTTTACATTTTACGGTGCTCATCTCGACAAATTCAGTTTAGATACATTTGGTAAGAGAATTATTTTCCTCGAATTAAAATTTTTATTGAGATTTGTTCACTCACATTTTAATTCCATGAAACAAAGTCGCTTTCATTACTTCAATAGATCAGTTTTATGCATATTTCAACATTCAAATCGTCCAACGATGTTCTTCCTTGTTCAAGTTGTAAATAGTTTGATGCGTTGTAGCAAACTAATTACAGTTCATGCAATTCATTTTAGTCTCTAGTTAATTTCAAAGTCTTTCATTCAATCACAGTAGATTATCAATCAAATTGCATGTTTTCATTTGATTAACACAGGTGTGATTCATTTAAGAAGTCAAGACGGTACTGGAGTAATTTATAATAATTTCAATTGCGATTTTTGGATTACCACTGAGACTTTAGTTGGGGGTGAGTTCGTTTTCATTCCTCATTTTTATTTTGCATAAATGATTCGGCATCTAACTTGATTATTTTATGAGAGCTGATTAGTACACAGTGATTATTTTATTTGTGTGATTTCATGCCTTAAACTGCGTTTACAACATGTATTCATTACTGTGAAGTGACTCACCTCAAAATAGACACACAATGTATTTGCTAAGGTGGAAATTCTCTACTCCTCAAGCTCTTCGAACTACCATAAAACTGATATTTCATCAATACGACACTTCTTGATAGATTGAATGAATCAAGCTGATTATAGGTGCAATAATAAACGATGTTGTGTGAGAAATCATTTCGGATTATTGAAGCACATTAACTTACAATTTATATTTGATGTCCTTCAAATCTTTCTGTCAATTACTTGGTTCATAGAAGTTCAGTCCCTCTTATTCACTGTCGTTGAACTATTGGATATTAGGCACCGTCTCGATTATCATAATCGTTTGATCATGAAGTTTGACCTCATGCACCATCTCAAACATCCAACCAACTAACAATCACAAACAATGTGCAAGTACAACATGATTGATTCGAATTACAACGCCTAGAACATCAAAATGAAGGGCATTCATTTTATTCACTTACCAAAATAATGTCATTGGGGTAACGTTTCCTGGTAATAAATAATTCAGTTAAGAAAATTCTGTTCATTGCGAATGCCATCGCAATCCATGTTCACAAACCTAACCTTTGCATTCAAAAAGGAATTGTACAACCACTTTCTCTGCCCTGGCCATCAGTATAAGTTTTCCTTCAAAAGAACTATTTTCCATACTTCTAGTTTTTTCTTCTATTTTTTGTAATTTTGTTTCTGTTGTTCTTGAACTTTGTAAATTTTCAACACTCATCTCCTGATTCTGTTGTGTACGGGGAAATAAGAAGCCCAGACAAACTACGAAAGCTATATCTTGAGACGCTATTTCATTTTATTCAAACGTTGTAAAATACTGACATTTATTTTTGTCCCTATTTTATCCTACAGAACATGAGCTTTCGTTCGTTGTATCATTCATTGTCATACCCCTTTTTGTTACGAAACTATTGTAATTTAAACATAATATTTTGCACCTTATTTTCTACCCTAATTCCCAGTTATGGACACAACTGTATTTTCCCAAATTATCGTACGTTGTGGTCAGGATAATCACTTATTTATTCATGTACCTTTTTGTAGTAATCCGAATTCAGAATTCAGGGTGTCCCAACTGTCTTGTCTTCTCTCACTTGCGTGCTTGCCAGCCAGTCAGGTTCTAGAATAGTTTTCTCTCTATCACATCTCGAACTCACGCGTACTAGCCTCAAGGTTAAATTGCTCAGGCTATCGCGTCAAGGTCATAATCTAGACTGGACAGATCAAGGTCAAGTCATAACAAAATATCGACGGGGTAAAAGCGTTCCAAGGTCATAACAGATTCTCACGTAACTACTATTCTATTGACCATCACTTATAAAATCCTGTTCCTTCTCTTTTTCTTATATTACACAACGTAGCAATTTTGAATATTAATAATCCTCTTTCTTCCAATTACTCAATGTGAATTTCAATGTCATTACGTTATTATTATTATAACGTAACGTATCCACTGGATGAGTATTAATACATTAGTGCAAATCATACTTATGTATATTAGTGTAGAGTTATGATGAAAAGCTAATTGAAAAGAAGCTTCTTTGTTCAATTCGTTCCTTCTTTATTGACCAAATCGCAAAATGGGAATTTCCACTACATACTGTTCAATTGGAATAACAGAATTTCACAAAATGATTTTGCATGTTTATTGTCGAATATATATCAACGGTTGTTTAGTTGGCCAAAAGCTTACAAGCTCAACATTTCAGAAGTATAATATTTATCTCAGTTGATGGGATTGAAACGTTCATCATATGAGTGAAATTATAATGCAGATCACTGAGACTCTCATTTAGTTGAAATGGTTCACTTAAATCTTGAAAAGAAGATCATAATTTGTGTTCAAACGCATTTTGTGTTTATTAAAAGAGGTAAATATTCATTATACACATACATGAACACAAATTTATTTTGCTTTCATTATTTCAGAGGACTTTTTCGCTGTCAGAAGGTCTTGTCCTACAAACATTGATAATAAAGGTATGTATCCATATTCATGATTGTTTGATCACATGTGAACTATTACCACTTTACATCATCATTATTGATTGTCATTACTCAAATGTTTTCTGTACAGTTTGAGTAATTGAATTCATCTTAAAACAACTAACAGAAGTATAAAAGTGTAACCATTCTACAAAATCAAAGGCTAAATACACATAGAAACCATTGATTGTTTGTAGATATATTTGATGGAAACTTAAAGAATAATTGACATACGTTTGGATACATTAGGTCATACTATCATTTCATTTGTAGATAAACGAATACAGAGATTCATCACCATTGACAGGTTTCAAAGGAACATGATGAGAAGTCTGTTCATAAAGAAATGTACATATGTGTTCATCGGAAAATCATTTCTGTATACATCACATTCATCTGGATATTCACTCATTACACGGTCATTCTTAGCTTCTGTTCTTTCAAATTAATAGATCGTTAAAACGATATCTATAAAGCGTGTTCACCTCTCATCTTTAACGAATAATGTGGTCAAAGGCATTTGATCGACTGATATACCAATGTGTTACATAACTAAATAATTTCTAAAACTCGGACTATAAACAAACAAACCGCAGCTCATTTCATTTGCTCCTAGAGTCGATTGTATCAGCTGAAATATAGGAAATATTCCACCAATTTGAATACTACTCTAACTGTCAGATCTAATTAAAATATAGATGATTTATTGTTTGAATATGAAAACTAAGCATCTGACATTCATTATGAAGGTTGCATGCTTCCTCTTTCATTTGCACGACATTCACGAGATTATTTTCATTACGAATTCAACTACAGAAAACATTTGAGATAACGCAGATATATATTTACTGAAATCTGATTCTTCTCTGTGTAGGCACATACAGTGTCACATCTAGCAATGACATGCTCGACACTAATCCTTGAAATGTTAAATATCGGTAGTTTTCTTATTTGCAGTTGATACAATCAAGATAATGCACCTGATACACTCGAATGGGAAGATATCTTACTATTATGAGAACGTAAGTTGACCAAATGAATGGACTATTCTATTATTTCATGCATGTCAGTACTACCAAATACATCGAAATAAATTGAAAAGAATAAAACGACACCAACATTCTGTACTGTGCATACAGAATTTATGAAAATATTAATAATCCGTTAGTGACAGTTTATTCTAGCACCTTTTAAAATAATAAACAACAATGAATTGGTGTAATATGTAAACAAATTCTGATAACTTTGAGCCAATTAAAGACAAAGTGTGTGTCAGTGTTCTGTAAGTGTGATTAGTTGTCTTTGAATAAGATAACGTGAATGCAACTTTTCGGATAATTAAAATAACCCATAGTGTCATAAGGTGAATGACGACACATTACTTCAATGTTTGGTTGGTTTTCATATAAGTGGTTGTGTATTGACAGATCTTGACTCAGACTTCCATTACACCTTTTCAGATTCCTAAAGGACTTAAATCCGACATTTTTGGATCGGACTTTTATTATAATGTCCAGTGTGGGGAAGGTAAGAAATGTTATTTACATTCTAATTTCCATTGCCTTATATGAATAGTCATCTGTTAGCATGATGTTATCTTCTGTTTGTACACGATCATCACTATGTCAACGTTGAGATTTTCTGTAATTTATTATGGTGACCGAATTTGTGTTTCTTACAGTCTACAATATTCAGTTGTTTTTGTTTGTACAATCAATTGATGGAAGTGTCGATGAGGTGCTGAGGAAAATTGTGTGAAATATAATCTGAATAATCAGGCAAACTCACTGTCTCAACGCTTCTGTCTATTGAAAATTCAACGTCAATCTGGTGATTAGAAATCTTGAAGCAAGATTCCAGTGTCACATGTAATAACAATTCATAATCGAAACTCATTCTGAAAATATTTTGTCTTTCGATGTGATACCAAAGTATCTGTAACCTCAATTCAACAACCGTCATCCTCGTGCATATCGCAGAGCAGATTTGAGTTGTTGTGACTAAATCGGAATCGTATTGTTTTATATTTTGTGCTAACCTCCATCAATAAGAAATTCAAGATCCATGTCAGCTGATGCTTGCCTAACTTGGTATACTGAGTAATATAACTATGATGTGTGAATGTCTTCATCAAGAACTAGCGGACAGATATTTGGAGAAGTCTTCTGTATATTCTTAACAATCCAGACAGGAATATATGAACGAGCATACTAGGCAGGCGATATATCTACTCATTTATTCACTCACCCACTAATAGATAGTCAAACATGCAGCCTTTCAATATTGACTAACGAGATAAACATATTTTTTCTGTAGGTGCTGCACTGACACTTTAGTGAAACAAATCAGCAATTGAACGATATCACTTTTCATTTAGTGGTTGAACATCGGTCACTTTCAGAACCCTAAGAGATGTAGAGCATATTTCATTATTATGTTATTTGACCGTCATTAAATCTGCGATCAGATGATAAACAGTTTCTTATTTTGATTGCTTCTTGAACGAATAAACAACATGTTACAGCCAAAATGGAAATCAGAATTTTAACTGCCTTCTTCTGTAAAATTAATCACATTAGATTTTGAATCGTCTGGAATACGGGTTCCTGTTGACTGGATACAAAGTGGAACGTTAGTGGAATATGAAGTTCTCGGTAGTATGTCAAACCATATTTTATCAGAGTTTACTATTTTCACACTTGAATGCATCACTTTCGTTTCGTAAAATTGAAAATTTCATGTATGATTTCAGACAGCTATTAAATGGCATCAAGCCATCAGTCTCAACTGACGACTTTACACCACACAACGACTCACTGTTGAATATTTAAAATGATTATAGACACATTTTGAACTACAACAGAAGTCTTCAGTTTGATGAAATTTACTTGAACAAAATGTTGCAAGACGATGGATGAGATGATATCAGTCTGTTAGTTGATTGTGCATTGACTGGGAAGTGTCATTTGATTTTCATTTGGTTCATGCAATATCGGATTTTTCCGAGGAATTGACATTGGAGAAACACTTCATGAAACTGTAATTGCCTTGGAAACAATAGCTTAATTTCCAAAATTTCTACTTTATCCTACAAATGCGACAGATTGAAGGAGTAAATTTTCTCCCTTAGTACAACTGACGTTCGTGCATCGGCTCATTAATAATCAGTTAGAGTGACATAACAATGTTATTCTCCGTTTTGCAAATGCAAAGGTGGTATACACGAAATATTTCAATCATAAAGCAGGAACGGGTTTAGTTAACAGTATAGAGTGTACATTTCTTTTCTAATACTAACAGTCATTGTCATCCGTGACATTCACCTGACAAATTTCATCGTTCAACATACAACGTGATTTTATTCAATTACAACATGTGAATGACATTGAAAGTGTGTGATGACAAATGTCCAGAGAATGAAATACTCATTTAACTCTGAAATCACCATCATTGAGTTTCAGTTACATTTCTTTTGTAATTCATTTATCTTTCGTTTGATAACTTGAAATGCAATCACCTTCTTCCTTTCACTGAAGATTGTCCAAATTACAATTCGACTGAAGCATGTCTAGGCGGTACAACACCGAATACAACGTGTATTTGGTGTGGAAAAGCTAACACATGCATTACAAGAAACGATATGGATGTTCATATCTTCGAAGTGAATGGTTGCCAGATGAAAGTAAGCAATTGGTAGACTTCAGAGATTGTTCTTAATTTTACGATATTCCAATTTGCAATCTTTTTTTCGGAAGAACACTTGAGTAGTTACGAATTAGTGATGAAAACCATTGTACCGCAAGTGCATAAATCAAAGTAACTTATAGGATATTAAGGCACATATGAATGCAATGCTCTATTTCCATTTGGACATTCAATAATAAATAGAAGAGTTGTTTAACACTAATGCCTGGAAAGATGGTAATTATTTAGCTCATACAACGTGTAGTGATTCCTGATGTTCAATATGAAACCGTAAATCTATGTGAACTATTGAAGAATACAGATGAAATCAGTTTGAATGATGAAGCGTAATCTGTTGAAAATTGTGTAGTATGTACGGTAAATCAGTGAAAGTTTGTATTCCCGTTGTTGAAGTACAGAAGTACAGTATTTATCATTCCTTGTTCAGAAATGTGTACTGTGGATGAATTTCTTAAATAAAGCCGACAACCATAAGTTTGTTGAATAATGTATAGATTGTGATAAAATGTGACATTCAGCAAACAAATTACATCACCCAAACAAAAGTCGTCAGTTAGTTGTTGGATAGTGTGTACTTATCACATTGACTGTTAAATCGGTATCAGATATTCTAAATCATTATTCATTGATCACATAGTGCAAATGTAAATTATGTAACTAATTGTTGAATTCACTTCTGACATCAATACTGACACTGGTGTTTAATGAATGATGAAATATTTGATATTTAACTATATTTCCACTGTTTATTTCTTCTGAAGAGTTCGATTGTTGAGGATCCCACTGAACTAACAACTTCAGCAACTAATGAAACTGATCTAAAAAATGAATTGAAGGAGACTAATCCAAGCACTGAATCACACTTGGTAAATATCTTGATATTTTGTAAACATTATACTATTTCGTTCATTTCAGAACATCACTACAGATACAACTGAAGACATTGAGAAAAGAAAATCCCTGCCATACATGTACATCGTTGTACCAGTAGTTATATCTTTCCTTATTGTATGCATTGCTTGTGGCATTTGGCTGTGGTTCTACAGAAGAAGGAACAGAGTTCATTCATAGTACCCACAAACAGTTTGTCAATTTTGTTCATCAAGTTGACTGTACTATTTTCATTTTCGTATTTTATGAAATACACTTTCTATTTTGTTAATCATTTCAATACATTGAAGATTGTTTCATGGAACCGCATATCACATTGATGATTGTTTACGTAATGACTGATGTCACTTTGTTGGTAGAATATAAAAATATAATTTTTTGTATTTGTGTCATTGTTTTCATTCAATGGAAACATGGGTAATTTCACAAGACGTTACAACACTGCACTTGTCAATTAACAGTATCGTGTATACGTGATTATGTGACCATTGAAATCAGCAATGAGTCCGTTGAAAATGTCCATTTTATTAAAGTCTCAATACTGAAAAATGTCAATGGAAATTGACGTCGTTCATTGTTTTAAACTAAACTGTCGGAATGCGGCATCAATATTTAATAAGTTATTTGAATATTCACTGTTGAGTGAAAGCTGATAGACAGACTGCTGTTATTGAGGTGTTATGAATGTGTTGAATATGAAATAATTTTCGAGTGTCTAGCTGATACTCAAGTAGGAATGAAAAATATGTAGAGTGAATGATGAACTGGTAACAGTTCTGCCGTTGCATTGGTAATAAGATGAAAGATTTGAAAAAAATAAAACCCTGAAGTGTTAGCGTCAATTGTTGTTCACAGTATTAAACAAAACTTGGCTAATAATCGGTCCTATTCTCATGGATTTATGAGAAACTAGTCGACAAAAAATCATTTGCATTAGGTGTTGGAATGCTCTCGTTAGTGTTTAGGACTGAAAAGTGTGCAGTCTTTTCTTGTTATATGTGAATCATGTGTGAGTTGCTACGATATTGCCATAAAGTCACAAAAAATAAAAGCAGAGTTTGTTAGTGGACAGCAACGATATCCATGACACGCGTCACTTCGTCACGTTTGAGACTCGTTAGCTAGCTGAATCTGCATCACACAGTTGATATATCACTGCTTTATTCATACTCGGTGTCGTTTATTTCAAACATCGTCGCGTCTTCCCCTAAGCTACTGAGTATGGATACCCACTGACTCCTACAAACAACTTCAATGTAATGTATATTAGGTGAACACAGATATTCTTCTCTCAATACCGGGATAAGTCTTCAACAGGGTATTGATAAACAGGATGAAGGACTTTGTAGACGCCCAACTTAGTGCCCAACAGGCAGGATTCCGTAAGGATAGGTCGTGTACAGACCAAATCGCAACTCTACGGATCATTGTGGAACAATCAACTGAATGAAATTCATTACTCGACATCAACTTCATTGACTAAGAATAAGCATTTAACAGCGTAGACAGAACAACACTATGAGAGCTTCTTCGATGTAAAAACCTTTACATATTTGGGTAGCATCATTGATGAACGAGGTGGATCTGATGCAGATGTGAAGACGCGGATGGGAAAACAAAAGGGCAGCATATTTACAACCAAAGTACATCTGGAACTCAAAGCAACTGTCAACCAACACGATTGTCAGGATTTTCGATACAAATGTCAAAACAGTTCTACTGTATGGGGCGGAAACCTGGAGAACTACGAAAGCCATTATCCAGAAAATACAGGTGTTTATCAACAGTTGTCTACGCAAAGTACTTCAGATCGGTTGGTCGGACACTATTAACAACAACCTACTGTGGGAGAGAACAAACCAGATCCCCGCGGAGGAAGAAATTAGGAAGAAGCGCTGGAAGTGGATAGGACACACATTGAGGAAAGCACCCAAATGCACCACAAGACAACCCTTCAAATGGAATCCTGAAGGTCAAATGAAAATAGGAAGACTAAAGAACACATTACGCCGGGACATGGAAATAGACATGAGAAAAATGAACAAGAATTGGATGGAACTATCAAGAAGTCCCAGGACAGAGTGGATTGGAGAATGCTGGTCTGCGGCCTATGCTTCATCAGGAGTAAGTAAGTAAGTAAAGTAAGAACACAGACATGATAAATATCTGTCCTGTGGCAGTCATTTATTCTTAGTCATGCTGAATGCTTGAAATGTGACACAATTTGCAGATTATGATGGTATATTAAACTACTGTTCATTTCGGTAATGATGATTCCAAAACCCGTTATTAAATCTTAATAAGATTGGAGCTTTTGATGATAATAATCCACATGCAATCATGATGTTCAAGGTTTTATCTCCACATAAAACGGCGATTACATACCTCTTTTGGTTCGTTCCATAATTCGATTGTTGGCAAACGCAGTATGCAGTTTCGTTATTTTATTCAAAGATTTGACTATACAAAGTCACAAATTGAACCTAGCTTCAATAGCTTTCAAAGAACATTCCGATTCTTTGATTGAACATTTCATGACTGATTGCGTTAAGTGCTGTGAATGGATAAGAATTCATTCCTCAACGTTGAATTCCCATCTGTTGAAGCTAACGCACACCACAGGTGGTGCTGGAGATATTTTTAGTGAAGCTCATTGTTCTCAAGTGTGTAGTAAAGCTGATTTGAAGAACGTCTTTCTTCGGATTCTTCTGGATAGACGATCATCAGATTTGTCAACAATTATCACTCTTCGTGGTCTATTCAAACAAAGTTCCCTTCAATTTGGTTTAAGTTGTTCTCCAGCTAAATTTCATGAAGTGGTTAGTAATGCAGTCAGTGATCTTGAAAGAGTTGACGTTTGTCCAGATGATCTCAATCTTTATGGTTTTCATAAAATATCTCACGGTCAGTGACATACTACTTTCTTCAAAGTCTGCTTGAGAGAAAATTGTCGTTCAGTCAAATGAAGGTTCATTTCATATGTTTGGTGTTGAAGGTCCTGGATATTTGGCTGACATTATTGATTCTAGACCAGATATGAAGCGATAAGCTTCACTTACGATTTCAGTATCTCTAAAAACCCCTACAAAATTAGGCTAACTATCAGGTGCCCTTCATTATTATTTGCTTTTTATTTCTGATTTTCTTTATCGTACAAACACTCTACGTTGATACTTGAGATATGTAATATGGACTGTCACATTAGTTTGAAATTGTGATCTGAATCGGTGATTTTCGGTATGCTTTGCCAGGATCGACGAGTGATCCACCACAGTTGATTGAATCTGACTAATAAATAATGCTGATCCTTAGAGTTTCTAGACTGTGCCCCTAGTAAATGTTTTATATCAAAGGTTTCCCCGTCATATCAGGATTTGAGTTTAGGGTTGAGCGACCAGCAACAATAATGAAAAAAGAGGTGAACTTCATTCAGCATTCATTGGAAAACTATATTTCATTTTATCTTGCTCTCGGTTTTACAAAATGGTTGCAACGACTGAGAAATGTGCATGTTCCTCTATCTTTGACATTACTCCAGTTTATAGTTGTCTACATTACTGAATTTAATTGGTCATTCACGTCTTCACAATCAGCATGTAGATCATCATCGTTTTGTAATCTGCATCGATGATCTTTATTTACTCCAGTCAGTTGCGAAATATGTGAACTTGTATCCTAAATCAAAGTCACACCTTCCTGTTAATTAGTATCGTGGACCAGTGTTTGGTGATATCTAGGCACTGTGTCTGTATTGAGTGACAACTCAGGCGTGAATGACCAGTTTATTGTCTTAATACAGTTCCAACATTTATCGGTACATGATTTCAATCAAAAATCATATATCCTGGAATCCATCTAGTTTCATTAGCAAAGCGTCACACATCGTGTTTATTGTAGTCACTTTTATAGACTATGTGATGAATTAAAATTTTCGTTTCATAACGATTCTTACGGTGATATTTCGGTTTGAGTTTTCTCTATAAATACTGTGGAAATATATCCGCAGTGTGTTACTCGTGAAGTTCAGATTGTGTTGACAAGAACAATCTTGCTTCGTTATTCGAAAATGCTGTCAAGTAAAGTACATTACAAATTCGTTGATCGGTCAGGCACCAATCAACGCTAACATCAGCCTATTTAATCCTGCTTTCAAGAAAATCGTTTCACAAACACTTTTGACAATCGATTGTCTATGAACAATTATATATAACTGTCACATTACTAGGGGTCACAGGAAATATGTAAACCGAGAATTCAACAGTTCCTTGATAAGTACAACGAGTTTAAGTTTGTGCAGCTACTTCATCAATGGAAGTTTGTTCAAGGCATAACATTATTCTCAGACTGATATACCCATCTGCAAATAGTGAGTGATATTTTAGCAGGTTCTAGTATTGGACAACATATCTGATAATGATGAAATAACCGCTTCCATAATGGGTACTCAGATCATTATTCTTAAAGTGAAATAACTAGTCTTGTAAATTGTCATAGCTCCTGTCCCTTCAGTTCAAAGGAACGTTTTTAAACTGGTAACTTTCGCTTTTAACTCTTCTATCTATCTAACATTGATTTAACAAAGAATAATTCGTCTACATAACATCTGTCACTGATGTTTCGGATGGAATATTACCTCCTTTGAGATCCATATTGATAGTTTTGTGTGTGTGTGAAAATCCTTCCATGTGTGCATTTGTAGTTTGTTCCTATTGTTGATTCTTTAGTTTTACATTTTGTTAGTCTTTGTGACTCTTTTTGAATTGGTCATATTTGTATTTTATTATAGTTCTTATTTTTCTTACGCCTTCACTGTTTCCTTTTTTCTTCCTGAACTGCATTGATGTTGTGGTTACTTGATACTAAGTCTTGGCAGCAGCCATATTAGTTTGCATTTGTTTGTTCCTCCATTCGATTGTGTTGCTTGCATGGACTGGAATTGTACATTTTCAATTATGAATTGGAGCAATGTTTCAGAATTGGAAACATTCTGTGTTATAAAGCAATCAAATAGTATCTTTTGAACGAATCTATGCGTGATCAATCCAGGCGGAATGGAATAACATTGATTTGTTGCGATTGGTAATTTTCTCTCATCCTTTATCAACTTCCTTAATTATTGTAATTTAGATTTGATTTATTGAACAATTACTGGCTGAACAGCTGGGTGGTCATATTTGTTTAGGTTTTAAGGTACATTTAAATTTAGAGTGAATTTCAGAACCGTCATTTTACCCAAACACATTCTTTTGATTTCATCCTAACAAGGGCGCATTTTTAACCCACCTAGACAGTTATTCTTCAGTGAGAACGATAGTTTGCATCTAACACCTCCAAGAACTTGTATGTTGATTTAAATGAAGTATCTTTCAAATTCTTAAAACAAAATATATTTACCATAAAATTTACAAAGTTGTAGAAGGTTTTTAACGTCATTCAGATTTTCTCTTAATGGAGTGTTAGCGTTAATAATGGTATCGAATGATGGAATATATAAGAGACATTTCTCTTCCACACAAAACTATAAACAGCATTATAATATTGTCAGAGTGGGTATCCGTTGAGGTTGCAGTAATTTGAACATTGGGATTCAGGAATATTGTACTAAACGGTCTTCCGATGATTCCAGGTTTTTAAAAGTGGCCTAGCCCAGATTGATACATGGATTCGAGCATTGTCACGTTCACTAGAGTAATTCAATTTCACATCACCAGAGAGATACACTTCATCTTTTGATGCCATGCAACTCATCCAGTGTATGTAAATCTATCACAAGTGTGACAAAACAGGAATCACAAAAGAGATTTATTCTTATCCTAAAATATGAAGTTAGTTGAACAATACAACGGAGATGGTAAATGATTGGAGTGTTTATTCATAGCTGGCGCAAGACCATCTATGAATTGCCAGACAGAAGATTTGTTTTCACTTCATCTTCTTTTTAGAAAAGTAGTAATAATTTGTGAAATGAGAATTTCACTCATGTTAAATTTTTGCTGGTAAGTGATTGTAAGCCAAATAAACAACAGATTAATAAAAAACGATGTTGTTTCATTCTAACCAAGACTAATGTTACACCCACGATACAGAATAGAGAATACCATATTACTTGATTATTTGAAATGGAATGAGGTGATCAATGATAACAAAGTATAATCATGGCTGATTCTATAAACAAGAGAGGTCAACACAAGTATGTTCTTGTTCATTAGACAAACACGTTGTTTACACTGAGATTGAGGAAGAAGTAATCAATATTACTTTGATAGAACTTGATGTTATTTTATATTCAATGCGATGAATCAGACATAATTCTCAATATTTTTACAACTATTATTCTCCAATGCATACGATTTACAGGTCTAGGTCGTTTGTATAAATCAATGATACCTTCGTACTTGAAGACTGTCTGATTTCAAATTCCGAATACATTACGTAGTCTGTCCTCATCTAGATGTCACGCAATATAACTCAATCTTCATCAGGAAAGATGGCTGGTGACTATCAATGGAATCCATGATGCGCTTTCCTCCCTATGTGTGACTCGTCTGTTGGATATACCCGCATCCCAGAATTGAAGTTCTCTCCGTGACTCGAACCCAGAATCGTTCGTTTCAAACGGTATCGTGTTACTCACTTAGTTTGATTTATGTCTTGAATAATCGAAATCTACACAGATTGAATACTGTGATATTTTGCTATTCACTCATCATTTAAAAGTCTGGTTCATTCAACAATATGTTGAATGATAGTTCAGTTCGTGGAAAATTGTATCATTCAAAGAGTATTGGTGTTATGCAGCCAGTGTGATTTGGAAGAGTAATTTTTCACCAAAGTCACAATATTCTATACGTTTCCGCATTCTAATAATTCGAAACAGAAATTAATCTGGTTCTAATTGCCTGCAGACTTCAATATTGTAGAGATTCACGAATCGATCTGAAACATTTCTTAATAGGTTCATGGTGGCATTTAGGATTAGGTTGCTTTCAAAAATGGCGATTCGATCTATCACAAAGTAACACATATTTTGTTATAAAGTAAAGATGAACATGAAGTCCGGCTTCAGTCACTTCTACTGGACATCTACTGCAATTAATCATCTTTTTGCTAAGTTATGAATGAACAAGATGTAAGATGGTTGAATGAAATGGGCAGGTAGATTGAAACAAAAATTTTGTTCTAGCTCACACTCGCCAATTTCAAAGAAATGCAGTAAAGAAAGTGCAGGTAATTCATATATCACTGGAACAATTGTCCCCTAGTGTTATGGTTGAAAAACGTTGTGATTCAGCTACCAATCCCACAACTAACAACTTTTAAGACTACAATCTATATGTCTCCTAATTATCCATGTTGATTGACTAGTATTCTCCATAATTATAGTTACCTAAGTAAGTATAAATATGTCTGTTGATATAATCTTAACTTTTTAATTTATTGTTATGGCTCAAATTGACGTTGTTCTTGTCATTACTGATTAATTTCTTTACTACTTATACAAATATGAGTAGCTTCAAACAGTGCATCAAAACACCATAGTTCAACACATGATGTAATGCATACGAATGTTCTGATTAACTCAACTATGCTATTCAGATTCAAAATGATCTTAGGGAAAATCATTCAGAATATTAAGTGGAGTAGTGCAGCACACATGTCAGAGGTTGCTTCGTTGTGATCTACCGCAACAGGAGCAGTTTGGCAATTTATCAATCCATATTTATTGCCTGATAAGTTGAAAATCATGGTTCCCTAAGTGAAAGATGGTTTTGGTTATGATCAAGATACCTTGGTTGAATCTGAAGACGAATGTTAGTCATTACACACGGCCTTAGCTTCCCTCAACAAGCAAAGAACAAATTCTTAGTTGAACGCAGAATGGAGTGTATTTTAATATGCGGTGAATTCTGAATTGAAATGTATATGTAACATTCACCAATTTGATTATCATAAAGCTTTCCTTCCAGTGAATTGATTTGTGACGATCACATTTTAGTTTACTTGATAAGATGGCATTCAACATTATAAACTGTGATGAAATATTGAGATTAGGGAGAGAAGATCTGTTACTCACAAGGTTGATGTTGATGATGTTGTATCTTTTGAACAGACTTATTTATTAGTTTCTCCATACAGATGGTCTCGTCCATGTTCTATGTCCCGAGTGCTTGGCTGCTGTATTAGAGTCGAGGCAATTCAACCCCACCACAGTGATCAGACATCGTCATTCGTTGTTCATCTGTGTTGCTCAGTATAATCATTTCGTTTTTGCTGAAGGTATTCACATCGCTACATCGAACGCAGATATTTGCATGCATTTTCCGGTCAAACTATTCCATCACTAAATATCTATAGATGAGGTTCAATTATTCTTGATAGTCGACGGATAGATTTATTTTTATTTAAAAATAAATGTAAATCATGAGCTTATTTATTCAATGTGTGAACTGGCTGATTGCCTGAATTATGTTTGTTTAATGCTTTTATTGTAGCGTTACCACCAGTGTTTTCCTTGCATTTTAGAAGGTTCTTTCTTGAGTTATTGAAAGCAGTTGAGAGGAGCCTATAAACGTATGAATCGTGTTGATTGACAATGATCAAAAGATGTATCACTTAATTTTAGGAAACTAACGGTGATTGTGAAATTAGAATCTAAGTCCCTTTCCATCTGGAACTAGACCATTAGGTATTCCGAGAATTGTCCGAACTCTAAAGAATGAACCAACATAACATTGATATAAAAATCTCACTTACACAAAGAGCTTAATTAGCTCGGTAGTAATTCGTATTCAGAACCTCTTATCGAAATTCTTTTTATGTTCATATCTCTCTTAAACTTCCTATTCAACTTTCCCAATTCGCATTGATTCCTCTTCATCGTATTTACCTTGAATATACTCTTTTCATAACATCTTTAACTGTGGAGCCTGATCATGTAATCAATTGTTCGTTTGATTATTCTTTGTGTTTGCATATTCTGTGTGCACGTTTTAACCGTTAGTTTTAAGCATCATAGCCGACCATCAATTCCTCTATTTTTTAACGTCAATTTACTCTAATATATACTAAGAATATAAAACACTGATTGCAAATCAACGTACCCGAATGGTGGTTTATGGAGATTGTAGTAATTTAACAGTGGAATCCATGTGTCAATCAAAGCTAGACCACTATGGAGAACCAGGAAGCCGGTCGTGTTGTCCTAGAATGGGATTCTTCATCATTGGCTCACTGGTGACTGGCTTCAAGATGAATTTCATGGAGTTCTACTGAGAAGCCGTAACAAGTGGAAGTCAACTGTGTTTGCTGTGGTGCGTGGTCGAGTTTGTGCATACGTATTACTGCAGCACCGTCATAACTTTATAATTGTCTGAAACGATAAAAGCACAGATTGACTAATTGTTCCATCATAAATGAAGAAACTTTGGAAAAATGGAATATTGTCATACATGTTAGTTGTGTAAAATAGATTTAAGGTATTTATCGAATACATTGGTTTATATGAGTATCCTCATAAATAGTCTTAAAAAAGAAATATCTTCCTCACCTCTCCTCTTCTTTGCATATTTACAATCGTTCTATTAAACTCAACGGTGAATCTTCATTTGACATTTGAGAATACAACAATCCATCAATAGAAATAAATTCAACCGGAACGAAGGAAACTACTTAATTGAGGATCTTTTTTAAAATAACAACTTCAAACAAACAAAATAAAAATTCCGGTGGATGGGAAAAACAGTGAGAAGACAGAATAGAAGTAGAAAAGGCGGAATGGAATAAAACAGCAATGATAACAACAACGATAATGACAGCATCGTCGCATACACACATATACTTATTTACATGTGACCAGATTTTAAAGATTGTTAGTGTTGACTAATTGTAGACAAATATGTCAGTGGGTATAAGAGTGTGAGTGTGAGTATGTTGGAACTAGATGAGTTATGAATAGCGGGTAAATAACTGTTTTATTGAAATGAAAACATTCACATATGATCAGGATCATTGCACTGAATGAACGTGTGCATCATTATGAATACAGTCTGTCGATTAATATTGATGTTGAGGATCATCCCCAGAGGATTATCCTAATATCACTGGTATGTCAGAAGTATACTATACATTATTCAGTGGATAATGCGTTGACGTTTGAAACGAACTATATTTGATTTTAATCTCAATGTGAGCAATAACACTGAAATACAGAACAACTGACTTAACAAGTCTCGAATCTGATGAAGCAGGCATCCTGGATACTATGATTAGCCATCATCCATGTTTAATAGAACTTCTTGATCAGAAATGGTGAAAAGATACAAGAAAAATAGTTATTTATATGTATAATGAGTTTTCTCATTCACAAATAATAAGGTAGAAGTTTGTGATGGATGTCCTTAGCATTACGATATTGATGATGAAAATATTGAAGGGAAGGGTGAAGTGGGTGAAAGTTTTTTAAGGAGAGCGTCTAATGCGCTCATGTTAACGACAGCGTAAGAGATGAACCGGAATGGGACGATGACGATAATAGATTATGACAATGTAGAATATTTTGAGGATAATAATCAAACGTATGTCAACGTAAATTTATGCTCATAAATGACCAGTTAAATAGTAGCTTTAATACCAACCCAAGTGACTCATTCTATTTGTAATAATTTGAACTGTCGTTTTGTTGAAACTTCATCAGTCTTGTTTAGCATGTATCAACTGATGAACAATGTAGCCATTATCGCTTGACGAGAGGATTCAATATTAAAGGTTCCTTGTTACTTTGATTGAAATGATCGAAATGAAATGGATAAACCGGATTTCAGTCACAAGGTTTGCAAAGATTATTTCATATGTATTCAATAACATTCAATGAATGCGAGAAGGTATCGATAAATTTGAATTTGTTTTCAAGAGAATCTTACATAGTTCTTATTCATTCTATTACAGATGTATGTGATTTAATGATCAAAGACTATTCGTTTGGAAGATGAAGTTGAATAGACTTGTCCAGCTAGGCTGGTGAAAAGCGTAAAGTCCTATCATGAACCATATTACTTATATCAGATAGTTAATCGATCGAAATTCTATCAAAAATCAATGAAATGTTATAGACTCAATAATCTTGTTTTATCGATATATGATTCAATTAATTTACATATCACTTTGATTAAAGGTAACACCGAATACTTAAATGTTATTAGTAAATTAACAGTAAAATAATGAACGGATCATGTGACATCTATAGCTAGTTATTTTTGAATGTTTGCCTTAAATTTATTCATTCATCGGTAAGTGAAGGTCGATTCAAGATACTTTGGTGATAACTGTAAATCAGACTGTAAACTTAGTTAAACGTAGTTTGGATGGCAGATTGATCTCTTCATATGTGAATAGAATATCAAGCTTGATAATCAAATGTTAGATAATCACGTGAGTTCATGCAAAGGAACTCGAAAACAACTTCACATCAAACTAGAGTGTACTAATATATGGAGTCAGCCAGATTGGAGACTAGTTGAAAAATCAGACATGATGTCATGTCCCACCTTGAACGGTGTTGGTTGATAAGTCATGCTGTTGCTACAATGTGGAACATCGGTACGTAAATGTTTATATGCGTCAAACGCATTGAGTGTAAAACACAAAACTAGTCAGCAATCAAACAAGTTCAAAATATATCCTAACTGACCTGCTCTTTTAAGTATAACTTATATTTAATCATTTTGTTTCCTACAATCATTTATCATTGTGCTAGATCTGTCATTGTCTTGTATTTACGAAACGCCCATGTCGAAGCTGGTATCATATTTACTTAAAAGATGAATTATGTAGGTTTGCGTCTGGTTTGATGGTATATTATTGTTGAATGAGTGTGTTATATCCGAGCAAATATTAGAGTAGTTAATCAACTGATACTTCGTACAAAATATCTGTAGATCTCGGTTTTGTCTTCGGTAGAATTGCTGGTGTGCACTGTTGAGGTTTATTACGCTTGAACAGAAGAGATTACATCATAAACTGGAACGATATTTATGTTCAGCAATCCCTATGTTTGTTTTGATATCAGCTCTGAACAAAACTGTTTTTCAAATTAATTGAAATTACTGATAGCACATATTTCCAAAAAACATTCATGCAACCAGTCAACTCCTACCGAAGTAACGTTACATTCTTCAGTAATTACGTGACTTTCGTTACCGTCATTCTAAATACAGGTAGCGGTAACGATACAAAGGTATCATTCATTATAGTGCACATTCAATCAATTCCAGATCGATCACAACATAAATTGACGACAATTCTTGAGGAGAAGATGATTGATGTCCGACAGTGGTCATATTGACATTCCAAATAATGAAAATTGACTACTACTCTTATAGGACAATGATCTTTGCAAACATTTATCCTACTTGTGAGTAGTTTAAAAGGCATGCATTACACATTAGCCATTAGCCTGAGTTTTGATTCATATCAGGAATCGATCATTGTTGGACTACCATCAAAATCTGGAAGCACTGGGTAGCCATTCCGTCCAAGTATGAGACTCACCAGCAATGTGCATCCATGATCCCGCATTCGTGACTCGAACTCAAGACCTTCGATAATACGATCAAATCGGAGAGATGACACTGAAACAACAGTTTGCATAATCATTATGTGGATAAAATAAACTGTTTCTAGATAGAGAATTGTTTGTATCTTAATATTCTAATGTAGATGGATCACATACTGAAACAACAACGATAGTGTTGAAGCCTTTAGGAATAGGCGTAGCACACAAAACAACAATATAACTACAACAAATACTATGCACATCAAAAGATGAAATGGCAAAAGAATAATAATCAAATATCATCTACAAAATAGATTGTGTCAATTGTGAAAATCACTACATTGGACAATTTTGGATGCCCTCTTCATCTTCGCTTGTATGAACATCAATTATTGGTCAAAAGTCATAACATATCTCACTTCTCGTCGTTGATTTCTCCCATGTGGTGAGATGTGTCACTCATGCTTAAGTCAAAGCAGATTAATTAAACTGCAGTTGTACGTTTAATCATAACTTCAACCTATACGTTGTACAGAATATATATATGGCAAGCCGTCTTTTGACATTTCACCAGATTAATAGTGAGAAATTTAAAAGTGCACAAATGAGGAATGTCTGACTATTGATTATTTCACAACGATGCATAGTTTCAGTCTTTTGATATAAGGAGTAGTATGACCTGATTATCATGGAGTCTGTAACCAAATTCACTTACTAATCTTTTTTTGTTTCAAACGAATTATTGTCTGATGTAACTGTTGTTTTTGTCAAGATACGTACAGCTAAACAAGATTGACATCCTAAGCAATGTAAAGGAGTATGAGGTTTATGGAAGAGAAGATCTAGAAGACTTGACTGTGTAGTGTCAGTTGTTATGTGAAGCCCATATACTTTGTTGTAACTTTCGGACAGCACAATCTATTCATTCTACTCCAGTTATATTTTGACCCTGGTAATTATTCGCTTATCAGTCTTGACTGTTTTTATATGAGTGTATATGTGTGTACACTTCATATCCCACGTCTCATCACATGTCTGTAGTTTATTTTGACTGCCAATAAATAATGCGTAACGCCTGGCTAAAAATGAGTTGGCTTGCCAGCTATCTCCACTCTGCGTCGTTTCTCTTCTCTCTACTCCAGATGACTTGACCGTTTGTATTTTGACTTTATGGACAGACAAATTCAGGCATCCTAAGAAAATCAGGGATATTTGCATAGCATTGCTGACGTCCGAAATACCAGAATGATACAGTTGTGCACTCCTCAAGGTAATTTGAGTCCATAATCACAATGAAATAGTTAACGTCACCGCACATAATAGGTAAAAGTGCTATCTCATCATTTACACACTACTTATTACGTAATGATTTCAATATTTTGTGTTAATTATCCAATGTCTATTGACAAGACTATTGTTATCGTAATTCATTATTCTTACTACTATCCATAGACCTGTCTTCCAATTATCAAATTGTACTTTTACCCATCATGTGCAGTGACTTATTCTATTTCATTGTGATTATCGACTCAAATTACCATGATTGGTTTCACATTTTCGTATAAATATTCATGTATATTAGAGTAAAGCCTAATGACGATCTAATTGAAAACGATATTGTTCGCTTAAATGTGTTATTCTAATTTTCACAATGGGAATCTTGAATATTGAAGAAAAGTAATACATTTTCCTGAAGTGTCATCTTGTTATTGACATTTTGCCACAACGTTGCTTTCTATCCGTACTGTAGATCTCCTAGATTTAAAATGAATCATAATTATCCCATTCCACTGAAGCCAACTTTTCTTTGTTACACGCATTTACTCTGCTTATATTCTTTACTTTTCAATCTTCCGTTTATGTATTCGAACAGGATCAAACTCGTCTGAAGGAGAACAGAGACATCTTAACCAACATTCATTTATTCATGATGTTTCTCTTAATGAGCATTTCTTCGGACTAGTTACATTTAATGAATATGTTTCACTGAATATTGAAACTAGAAAAATTACTTTCCGTGAAGCTTTTACGGTACGTTTAAATTTGCTCGCTGTCATTCGACAGCATTTGTATTTGTTCTTGGATTTGCGTAATTGCGTAATTGAGGCTTAGTGAAGTGTTCTGAACAATGTCAGACTGTAGTCAATATTTCGTATTGCATTTCTGAAATTCATACACCTCAGATAGTCATTTAATAACAGTCATTTAGACCAGTGTCATAAGAAACCTTAAGATTTATCTCGAATATTTTGAACAACAGAATTGATGAGGCATAGATGAGAATGTAACGCCGATCTCCACGGTACGATCTAAATTCGAAAATCAACGTACTACCTTTCTATTTCGATTGTTCTAATGGATTATGATTATTTTTGTTGTGGATTGATATTATCACCATTCTCATTACACGTTCTTCATCCTGTACACATTTTTGATTAAAATTGAACATTACTAACCACAATAACAAGCCATGATATTTGACGTACAATCGATATTGTGGTGCGAATTGAGTAAGTCTGTTTTATTTTATAAAATTACAGCACATTTTTATTCTTGTGATTTCTCTCTGCCTACATTTCTCCTTCACCTACACATCGATTTATTCATTTTTATAAACATGTCTTATGAAAATTCAAACAATACGTAGTTGCATTACTTGACAGTAAAAGACAGGATCGATACAATGAGGAAGATGATAAGCTTTTTTATTCCACAATTAGACAGAGTTGACGCAGAATGACATATCGAAAAGATGATCAAGGAATAGATCACGCATCATGTGTCGATCGTTCTTGAGGATACGCTTAGCTCCCTCAATATGCTTGTGCTTTCGAACTTGTAGTAAAATGAATAGAAATTTTAAATGCTCTTGTGGATTTATTATAAATATATGAGGAATCGATCCCTCTGCTTTTTGGCGATCACTATTTCAGTTGCCGTAACTCCTGAAGACAGTCAGTTATTTTTCATCTAGGATCAAACGACATACTCACAAATCTTCATCGATAAAAGAAAGAAATTAGCGTCCTGCCTCCCTTAAGTGAAGAGAGTTGA
This sequence comes from Schistosoma haematobium, assembly GCF_000699445.3. Classification (NCBI taxonomy): domain Eukaryota; kingdom Metazoa; phylum Platyhelminthes; class Trematoda; order Strigeidida; family Schistosomatidae; genus Schistosoma; species Schistosoma haematobium. Next base: position 673,425 of record NC_067200.1, read on the forward strand.
AGTATTGGAGATCTTGGTTTCACTTGCTGATTCCAAACGAAATGAATGAGCAAACAGCTAAAATACAATGTGATACATATATGTCTGATATCTGTGTTCGGCCAGCTTCGACGTTATCATACAATAATGCAGATCTCTGATACACAGTTGAAAAACATACGACCCAAGAATTTTATAAATAACACAACAGTGATTGTTTTCACTTGATTTTCCTTAAGGGAAGTAGTAATCTCCTATAACATGAGAATTCTAATCATTTTGTCAGTCACATGAACAGATTATCAGGAAACGAAATATTTTATTCTAACTAAGGTTTATATTACACCCACTAAACAGAATAGAGTGTAGACAACGACATATTGTCTGATTATGAGATGGAATGTGGTGATAGTTGACAACAAAGTATGATCATTACTGTTTCTATAAACAACTGATTTCAACAGAAATATGTTTATTAACAAAATCAACACGTTGTTTACACTGATATTAAAGAGAAATAATAGAACTTGGTGTTATGTTGTATTCAATGCGATGAATTGAACAGAATTTGCGAATTATTAAATCATATTCCTAAATGCTCACAGTTCAAAAGTCTTTGTTTCATTTGCAGGAGTGACATATATAAGAAGGTCAGTGTGTGCTGCTTCGATCTCCGGTGGACTCAACGAAGCTGGTGTTTTCAAGAATTGCTTGAAGTATTCCACCCATGTATTCCTCTGATCTTGAATCTCATTGATTGATTTTACTACTTTGTCCTTTACCGGTCACCCTGGTTTACTATATTTTCCTGCCAGTTTGTTTGTCGTTTCGTATAGTTGTTTCATGTTTCCTTCAGCTACAGCTTTATCTGCTCACGTTGCTGGGTCTTCCACGTACTTTTGCTCGTTGGTTGTAATGCTCCTCTTCACTTGCTGTTTTGTTTCAGTGTATTCAGCTCGGGCCTTGATTTCCTATGTTATTGTTTGGCTGTTGTTGATTGCTTTCTCCTTGTTGTTTTTATATTGAATCTTGTTCAGGTTTTCAATAGAAACACATTTATTATGATGATGCTTGTTGCGGCCCAGAACCAACCGAAATATCGAAGTTAGTGCTTGTTTGTTTCCTTTCCATATATCCTCCACAGTCGATTATTCTTCTATGGGTGGATGTTGTAGGCCTTATAACCTGTTAATGAAAGCTATCTTGAATTCGTTGAGTCTGTCAGCACCTTGAACAAAGACTGTATTGATCCTTCGTAATGTCGTTTATCCAGTTGTCCATTGCTTCCTCAACTTCAGTTTCATCTTGGCCACAATTGGGTGTTGATCTGAAGCCTTGTCAACCCTCCTATTTATCCAGCTACTTTCTTTGACCAAATCTCTTCCATTGACCTTCTGAGTTTTCATTGATGCAAATATGATCTGTCTGGTTCTATGTAGTATGATCCGGTGAGACACGTGTAGCTCTGTGAATGCATTTGTGGGGGGATGTTGTGCTGCCTATAAATAATTTGTTGACTGCACATGGATTTACAAATCTCTCCCTACTATCATTTCTTACTTCCAGTCAGTCAGTGTCCTCCCATGATATTTTCAAAGCCAGTGTTATACATTGCTACTTCGGCGTTTAGGTCTCAAATGAGGATGATCAGGTCTTTTGCTATATATTCTGATGCGCCCCAGCTCCGTTAACTAGAGGAAGAAGTCCAAGCATTCTGCAAACAGTCAGAAACGAGCAATAACAATCAACACAAATCAAAACGTATATATACAGCACAAAATGAAGAAATATAGAGCCCAGTGTCCTATCAGAATGAAAATATATAAAGTAAAAAAAACGTGTTTTTATCAAAATGGCATGAATAAAAATTGAAGATGACTTCAAGTCTACATTCTCTGAAACAAGAATGTTACCGTTATCTGAGTAGCGTAGTATTACACCTACTGGATACCGAATATACAGAGGATACAATGGATAGCAATCTAATATTTACTGTTTTATTGCTTAAACTTGAGAACGAAAGCCACTAAGATGCCCATGGTTCAAACTGAAAAGCAAACATACATATGGTGATTAGTTAGTAAGCGTCATATGAATGAAAAGACACACAAGTTTACAGTAGAATACATCTGAAGTCCACATAGAATTATATAATATAAATGCCTAGTTATGAACACGTACTTTCAAGGAGTTTTAGTGAGAAGCTATAACCCATGGATATCAGATGTGAGATAAATATTATTGATGACAGTCGACAATGGTCATATAATATCGTAAACCATATAAACATTAGTGTTTAACATACTACTTCAAAGTAGTCGTTTCTTGATACCCTAAAATGTTATGTTAACTTCAATTAATACAGGAAAACTGTTGATAAACTTATTTGAATTGTATCTTAACCCTTGATGATGTTCACATAGAGATTTGAATGTAGTGCTGTTTGTTTTAAGTGCCTAGTATATTATTCCAGAAAGATGATCATTTCTGAAAAGGGTACATAAGTGAGTGACTATCTGAACTCATTTGTTAAGTGGATAACGTATTGATAATGAACATTAACTTAGAGATGCAGACAAATCCAGCTGACTAATCCCAAATAGGACGAAACCTGAATCCTGGATCCCACTTCTTGCCAAATTCTATCAATTATACATAAGCTTGTGATTACATCTGATATAGAGAATCAATAAGAAGTACTCTAATAAGAAGGTCAATAGATGACGATAAGAAGTGACCTAAAGGACAAGTGTATTTCATTAGCCGAGAAATGGGTCGATTTCCTTAGAATTAGAATGATATATACATATGAATAAGTATTTATGCCATTTATTTGATGGTCCAACACATTTTATCGTTCTCTCTTTTGTTCTTGCCCAAATAGTCGTTTGTAGACTTAGCGCGTAGCATATCATATATCAATATCAGATTTCAGACACCTCCCGACACAACGAAATCGCTAGATGGTACCAACCCTTCATAGCATTCCAACACACTAATTGAGACTGATGAAATTTGATCAACATTATCGACAATAGGTTAATCGATAACGATTGCAAATCAAAATTAAAGTTCATTTTACGTTAAAACAACGCGAAAAGTAAAACAAATATGTAAAGTACTTATTCAACGTTCTTCTGTTTTGTTTGAGCTGACGAGTTTTAAAAAGGACGAAACGCGTGTCCTTCATTCAACTGCTAATCATCATTTACGTTTACCTTTAAAACTTATGACTTATGGCTATAACGAGGCAATGCGTATAAGATGTCAATTACAGTCCATAACATCAATAGGAAAACTTAGATGACCAATTTAAAAATGAATTTAAAGAAGATGGTTGTGAATCAAATATGTTGTTCGATTATCCAGTGAGACTATAATTTATGGACGACTGCATTACGAGACAAACCCTAATGCGGAATAATGAAGGGAAGCGGAAATGAGGAAGGACAAAGAACACACTACGTTAAGAATTGGAAGCAGATATGGAAAGGATGAATAACAACTGGAAAGAGCTGGAAAAGATTGTCCAGGATAAATTTAAAAAGAAAGCGCTGGTGGGTGTTCTATTACCCTCCACGAAGAGTAACAGGCGTAAGTAAGTAAGTACGTTATTCTAATGAGAATTATGTCACAGTGAGTCTATCGTCTCAACCATACTGTGATTACTCCTTTAACTACAGAGCACATCCCTCTGTTCCTCTCGTTGTACGAATGTTCCATTCTTCATTCAATACAGAACTATTCATTTAAAAATCGATGGTAGATTCTTTTCACTTCAAAATAAACTAACCGCTTTCTCTTATTTACAAATACATTCATTACAATAAATCATTCAGTTTATTGTTTTAATACTTTACTATATACATCACACGGGTTGTATTTCAGTGTTTCATTTACAGTAATCAATCACAATTAGTTAGCTAGTTGTAATCATGTTGATCGGCATGTTTTTTGTATCTCTCTCCACTGTGTACAGAAAGTTGTTTAGTTTCACATTCATTATTGTCAATTATTTTGAAAAATTATTATAGGAATGTGACAATCGTTTTTTTTTATCAGAAAGGGGTTTTGTGGAGATTTTGAGTGACTTAATAGTTGAATTTATGAGTCAATTAAAGCTAGACCAACATGGTGGCTGTTTCTTTCAAGTACGAGTCTCTTCAGAAGTATACATCTACGATACTGCTACTAGGATGTGAACCGTCTTCTGATAAAAATCATCATGTAATCACTAGTGACTAGCTTCAAGATGAACTGCTCGAAGTACTAGGGAGAATCCGTTACCAATGGAGTCTAGTCTGTGTCGGGTGTGAAACAGTCGGTCATTAAAAATAGCTCAGCAAGACTAACTGTCGTGTATTCGAGTCCTGAATAAGTGATCATGGATGCTCACTACTAAGCAATGCAATATTTCGATGTTTTCATCGGTGGTCTTGCTTAGATTGACTCGTGAATTCCATTAATTTAATATTGTTACCATTTTACCAACCCCACCAGTTTAATTAGAAAATATCTGAACATAATAGGCAATTTTATGAAACATAGCATATATCTATGTGTGTATACATCCATGAACACACATACAAGATTGTGGTACACACGTAGTCACTAGCGTGTATGCGTATAAATGCAAAGCCATCCGTGTTTGCATACTCACAGACATTTCGCCAAACAAGTATATCTATATGTACATATTCGTTGGCTGACATAATATGTACATTATTATATCTATTCAACTAGTTTATCATGCATACATACACATAAACATGATTTCAGTAGTATAAATATAGACAATAGTATATACATGTGTACATGTTTATATCCATAACGAAATAGTGAAACGTTCACTTTCTCTTTTCTCTTCACTTTTCACTCAGTGTTTCTATTTACATTTTCAATTATTATGCGATTATTAATTGTTCAACGTTAATGGTAATAGTAACAGTAATAGTAGTAACAGTAATGATAGTGATAGTAATGATAGTAGTAATAATCATAGTCATAATAGTAATGGTAATGAGAATAGTCATAATAGTAATAGTAATGTCATGTAGATCAGAAAAAATAATGGCAAATTAGTGAAAAGTATATGAATGTGAGACAAAAAAGAAGAAGAAGAAGAAGAAGAAGAATAAAGAAGGTAGGAATAAAGTAAACGGCAATAGACAATTACATAATCATAGAAAAGTAAACAATGAGACTCATTTTTTTCAAAGAAAAATGTCTATTCTGATTGTTTATTTATTCGTATATCACATTATTATATTATGAGTAGATGAATAAGAAGAACGATAAGAAGAAGAAGAAGAAGAAGAAAGTATAAAAGGAATGATTCTGTAATCATTGGAGTGAATCTCATTAATGGACATAATACATGAACATACTGTTTTATCGGAATAAAAATTATTGTAACTTACTAATAGTTACATTCATATGTTGATCTAATTTAGAGCATCAACGTAAAACTGAGAAAAAAACTGGATGACTATTTCGTTTTATATTAGGATTCGTCAACAGTATGAATCCAAGATCAATTGAATGTGATCTGAATCTAAGAACTTTGATCATCCAGGTAAACTAAATCAACACATGAATTCAATAAATAAAATGCAATATCTAAGTAAAATTGGATACGTTTGATGGTGTTTGAGTACTTTATATAGATTATACGGGTAATAATAATAATAATACATATGTAGTGTATGCTACTTATGTTTACAGATATAAGTAGCATGTAGCACAAATTGGAAATGGAATGAATGCCGACAGGAGATTGGAATGATTCAATTGATGAAAACAGAAAATCATTGCGATAACAATGGAAATGAAGTATGTACAAATCATGTATTTGACATATAGTTTTCTATCATTTACATAACATGGTACCATAAACTAATTCTCCCCCCCCTCATCTGAGTATTCGTTCACCATACGTGTCAGTGAAACTGGTTTGCATTTCAGGATCTATATTTAAACTATATTTTTAATTATTCTTACAATTTACACATCATATACACAGATGTATATATGTGAATAGATTAACTGTTCTATTCTGTATTCATTACAATCGACAACTGATGTGTACACTTCTTATAGGTATGTTGAAATCAGCCATTTGAATAGGATAATCAAGAGTCATTCAAAGCCTTTGATTGTGTAAATGAATCAATCAACAAATATTGATATCGTTTAGAAATTGAAACTAAATTTTTAACTCAAAGGGTTATGTTGATACCTCAGAAAGTTGAATTTATTCATGATCAATAGCCTTTCCCAATGAAGATCATTCAGAAATCATTTAACTTATCTGACTAACCTAAACTATCATTAAATCAATAGTAGCAGGCAATACGCACCTCACTCTACATTTGTATCAGTAATAACAATGATAATGTGTGTACTGTTGATTACTTTACTTACTTATGCCTGTGACTCTCGATAGAGGAGCATAGGCCGACAACTAGCATTCTCCAATCCACCCTGTCCTAAGCCTTCCTTTCCAGTTCTATCCCATTTTTGTTCATTTTTCTCATGTTTGTCTCTATTTCTCGAAATAATTTGTTCCTTGGTCTTCCTCTCTTTCTTTGGCTTTGAGGATTCCATGTGAGTGCTTGCCTTGTGACGCAGTTGGGTGTTTTCCTCAATGTGTGTCCTTTCCAGCGCATCTTCCTAAATACTTCATCCGCTGGCACCTGGTTTGTACGTTTGCTATTGATGTCGACACATATAAATAGTATATATCATCAATCTAAAGTGAAAGAGAACAAGAACAGGGAGTGATTGGTATGAAAATGAAGGAACAATGAAGTCTGAAACAATTGATGATTATTTTGTACATGGAGTATTGACTACATGATTCCTTGATTTTTCCAAGTGATTCTGAAATTTTCGTTTCAGATACATTTGGTTGTCACCCACTTGTGTAAGTACAAAGCATTTAACGTGATTTATGAATTTTTCATAATATTGTAAAAGTGCTTGAGTTTTTAATACTCTTGGAGCCATTCTACGGGTAGCACCGGACGTTAACCTGATTAACGGAGAAGTTCCAAGTGTAGATAGGGTTAACAACCTTATCTTGTACAAAATAATGTTGCCAGATAACTGCTAACCAGATATCATCTGGCTAGATAAATAAATATTATTCCACTCGAACTCTTATTCTTTGCCTTCACTTCAAGCCCTAACATAATTCATCGTTTATGATAACGTCCATCAATTGTAACTACACCCTGTCTTTAACGTATGTTCCAATATAATTGAAAACTATTTTCTGATTAGTTGATAAGTCAGTAGTTTAATATGGTTGATGTATTTCACTTGTACTATATCAACATAATTAGATCTTTTTATCACTTTAAGATAGTTAAAAGATAATTACACTATAATCATGGTTCATCATGTTCTACAGTATGTTTTCAATGGAACTACAGTGTTGAGTTACATAAATCGACTTATTACTTCATCATGTGTTTTATTCAAGCTATGAAATCACTATAAGGATTTTATGGTCAACATGTTTGATTAATCTTTATTTGATTATCATTAGAAACTAGGATGTACTAGGGAGTTATTTCTTCATGGTATGCAGCTTCTCAACAGTGCTGAAGAGTAGATTACTTAAATAAAAAAAGATTTGGAATGAAATACTAGTTAACCAACGTAACCTCTATCTGGATAGATCGCTTGATTACATTATTTCATAATTTTAACTAATAAGAGAGTTATCCTTCAAGATGGTGAAGAAGATTCATAATTCAGGCGGATTATTTCGGTGAATTTTTGTTCTCTGAGTTGGATAGTTTCATCGTGGAGCTTTCATTGTTATTTTGAAATACTGATTAGCTTATTCAAGTATTATCATGTAATACAAGTCATTTCAACAATGAAAATTTTTATGCAGAGTAGGATAGTAGTTAGAAGTCTTATTTCGCACTCAGTAGCTGGACGTGCGCCTGAATCTGATCATTGATTTTCATTCTGGAACACGAACACAGTACCGTTCATTTCAAACACTACCACTTAGCTACTGAGCATAGGTAGCTACTGGATTTTTGTCAGGAGATGAAATTTATTTTGACTCTTCCCAGAAATTTTTACGACCCCAATCGATCAATCTATTTTGGGATATATCCATCCTGTCCGGATAGCTTCAATATTGATAAGTCTCTAGACTGAGAAGCTAAGTGAATAATGTTATGGCGTTTGAAACAAACTATACTGGTTTAGAGCTCCAGATCGAGCATCAACTCTGAGGTGCAGATACATCCAGCTGGCGAGTCCCATAAAGGATGAGAAATGCAATCTGTTTTCCACTCATATCCATCATCAGTCTCCATTTAGAATGCTTTCATCTTGAAAGTGATATCCAAGCAGTTCTAACACTATGTACATATACCAAATGAGACTGATTAACTGTAGTCACAAACATCAATGGGAAGATTCAAACAACTAATACAAATAAATAAAACGTTTTGTTTTAATTAAATTACACATTACCATGATAACATTACGATTAATTTCATGGGAGTGAATGACCTAATTTCCCATTTCAATATTCAATGTGATAGCTGAATTCAGTTTAGTTTGATTTGAATATTCTAGCCTTATGTATAGTTTATTATGGTCATTAAATTTTCAAACTAATCACTATGGTTACGCAGAAACATTTACATTGAAATGTCTGTTTCTTTGCAATTTCTATGGTTTATTATTCCAATGATCGACTATCACAATTACCTTAATGTGAAAATGAAAAGATAGTAAAAATAATTTACACCTCAGAAATGAATTAACAGGGTTCGAATCCCTTTGAAGAGAAGTATTCATGAAATTAAGAAAAAAAGATTGTTAGTAATAATTATCAATTAGCATTGAATGCTGTTTAGGTAACAGTTACGTTTCTCTCTGCAAAAACGAGTTGCAATTGTTCTACTCCAAAGGAAGCATCAGCACCGTCATAATGGTTAACGCATTACCATAACATTCTGGGTCGCAAGAAACACCACCATTAATAATGGATCTCTATTGAGACATTGGATTAGATTCAACAAGAATATAGTAGTCAGAAACAGACGAACAAAGGAGAAGAAAGTCAAGGGACAGGCTGACTACACAGAAAAATACACACATGTAAAGAAGAAAACTGAAATTGATGAGTGAAATATTTAGAAGTCCTGAAAATTGCAGCCATAAAGGCTGGTAGAGAATAAAATACAAAAGAAGTAAGTGATGTGATCAAGGAGCTGGAAAATAAAAAGTGATATTGAAGAACGATCGGCGAAGGATAAAGAGGTTGAATCAATCACTTATGATTATGAACAGAGGAACAGGCAAGAAGAATTTACCAGCATCTCTGGTTGTGCCAGACACTAAGAAGTACATACAGAATTCCTTACAAACAACATAACAGCTGAATCACTGAAGTCAGATGCAGAAATCGATGCATACATGCTGCACATTTTGTTCAGAAAAATTTGAGAGGAAGAATACGTACTGACAGACTGAAAAGAAGAGTATTTCACTGAAATTACAAGAGAAGTTCTCATTGGGTGTGAGAACAACAAGACGACATAAATGAACTAAAACACGAAATCCAGAATCACAAACAGTGATCAGCTATGAAGTCGCAATTGATGTGGAGGCTCTGAAAGAAGTAGAAATCTTTATATACCTGAACAGTATGACTGATAAACAAAAAGAATCTGATACAGATGTGAAAGCACTGGTCGGCAAATCAAGGCCAGCTTTCTTACAAGTAATGAACATATGGGGACTAGCAGAAAGTGCTCACAAATCATGTCATCATGTCATTAATTTAGAAATATTGATTTTGTATTGACTAATGTGAGTAGTGTGCCATTTTTTAGGACACAATATTTGTGTAGTTTACTTGATTGACAGAGTTCGAAGTCTAAGAGCTATGTTTATTGAATATATTTTACTTTTCTATAGCTGATTATGTGATACTTTAACACTTAAAAAGAGGTACCAATATTCATAATGAAACAAACACTTTGTTAGAAACATTAAATACACTCGAAAGCGTCGTTATTATACAGTCAAGAAAATCAAGCACGAGTGGGACCAATGGAATCTCTCAGTAAAATATGAGAACCATATAGTAAACACTTCATTTACAAAATCTGAAATAATTGTCTCAATCTTTACTGCTCCTTTTGCAAATATCAGTCAATCGTCCCAGACATCACTATACCTGCATTTCCATACCAACTGCTTTCTATTCCCATTATTCTTTTCTTGATCTTCTCAATCTCCAACTGCCAGATATTATATTTCTGATTCGCGTTATATACGACTTATTTCAATAGGAGTAGCACACATTTCAGCCATTCTAAAACTGATACTCAACTGTCATCAGTTCATTGCGTTATGTTACATGTTGATGGTTCAAAACAAAAACGGTAAAATGTACACTTTAATTTGAAATAGAACTAATCATCCGGTGATCATCTATGATCACAGTATGTTTTAGCAAATTTTTTCTTAAAAATAAGAAAATTCCTGAAACTCAATATATCGAAATCTTGGTTAAATGTCGACCAAGTTTCTTGTGAAACGAGTCATTCGTATATTTTATTTTGGTTAGATAACCTGTTCTATTCCTTGTATTGTGATTGGTTAATATATTTTCCACATATATGATTGGTCAATCATAATTAGCCAATCACAGCAGCCAATAAAATTTCACCTATATATATATAAAGCTGTCAAGATATCTCCCTGTTTTGGAATGGTTAATAATGATAGTAATAGTAATACATTAGTTACTAAGGCATAACATAATACTATGAGTTCCCTTAATTTAGATGCAATCTATCAAGCTAAACGTTTATTCAATGATCATATCTCTTTTATATATCATAGTAATAATTATTCTGATTTAAAATTAAATGAATTACTGAATAGAAATTTGACATTATTTTGGAAAACTATGCATCAATGTTTAGATTTAAATGATCTCATACAACAACAATCGAGTTTATTAAATCATTCTATCACCATAGCAACTATAAATCAAACTAGTAAACTATATACATCAACACAATTACAATCTTTATATACATGGTGTAATTTAAGTAGATATTCTTTTTGTTCTATTTAGAATTCTGTATTCAGATATACTTAACTCCATGTTAAGTTCAGCTTTCAGAATTGAACCTAATGTCTAACAAATGTTTCAACCGACCAATCACAAAATTATTAAATTTTAGTATCTCACTTTTTTAGGTTTCAACAATCTCGTTGTAGTTTCTGATATGCCTTTTAATGTATGGTAAGGTGATCCAGATCATCCTGTAGGACAGGCTATGAGCCATATTTGGAGAAATTCGAACACTCCACTTCAATCTGAAGTTTGTGCTGAAGATGTCGTTCAGAAGAACGATGAAAACTCCACGATCCAACCATCCATCTCAGAGAACAAAACTCTCATAAAATCATCCAACCGAGCTACAAATCTTCTCCACTATCTCATATGTATTGAACTACATGGTTATAATTTTCCATAATGTTTTAAACTCACAATAAGTGTACCGTATCCAGAGCTTCTTATTTCATTTTACAGTTATTTGCAAATATTACTTTCTAAATATATCAACTTAGTACAGCTTAAAATGTCAGATAAAAAAGACACAAACATGGCATACATTAGAGCTTGGGATGAATTTTCAAGTGATAATCTCGTTTCAGTAATGTAGCACTCATGTATTAAATAAATGACAGGTCGCCAAAAATGATGAATACAAAACATCCATTGAATATTGAATCACTTACTTACTTACTTACGCCTGTTGCTCTTCGTGGGGTAGCATAGCCCGCCCATCAGCACTTTTCATCCAACCCTATCCTGGACAATCCTTTCTAGCTCTTTCCAGTTGGTTTTCATCCTCATCATATCCGCTTCTACATCCCGATGTATTGTGTTCTTTGGTCTTGAATAGGTTCCAGATATCCTCAGACGTTGATGAATGAATACTTATGACTTAGGTACAGTAATTTAGTTCTGATGTAAGAATACTTAGTGTTCCTGATTATAGTATCGTTTAAGTATACATGTACTCTCTAAGCTGTATGGTTTATTCATGATGATAGTTCTAGTTTGTATTTTCCAAACTAAGATTCTTGAGATTGTGATTGATTTATTAATAAGTAACATGTTCATCAAAGTATCGAAGTATACTGATCTGTTTGACTTATCTTACAATCATAATTATAATATACCATGTACAAATAATGCATAAGTTCAATTCATAATAACATAGTAACAATGATAATGAGAAAGATTAAACATTAATGAAATGGTTAGAGAATAGATAATGTAAGCTTAATATTAAGAAATACTGATTTATGTTGGTCGATTCTGAATCATGTAGTCAATACCAAATCTTTAATTTATGGAAAACATTTGAGCAACTTTAGACTGAGCTTGAGAGCATCCATTTAGTAACTAAGACCGAATGAAGGTTATGAACCAGTGTGAGGAATTCGAATTATGACTTACAGTCGATCGTTAGAGTTAGGAATTACACTTGGGATTTTCATCATGAACTGACATCAGCTATAATGCCATAAATCTATTTAGCCAAATGGATAAGTGAATTTTGCGCCAAAATCCGTGACCTTTTATCCTACACCTGATTAGTTCATCCATAAATTATAGTCTGACCCGTTTTTTCTATCAAATATGAAAATGAGAAATTTTGCGTGATATTACTACTGTTATTCTATTGAGTAGTATTAAGTAGCAAGATCATGGTCTCAAAAAAATCTTGTGGTTTACATACTCAATTAAGTGGGATTTGTAATTTTCATCCCGAAATAATAATGAAAAAGTAAAGAATTTATAGCAAAATTAATCACTCCCCATTCTCAACAATGGGCGTTTACTGTGCTCATTTAAGGTGACAATAATATTGTATTCATGGCAAAGTTTTCTATTCTAATACTCTATTTAAACAATAAATCAATAAGATTTCATTCGTTTCATCTTCATTCAATAATAATTCACAATAATTTCCTATATTCTCTTCTATGCTCTTTAACTCAGTCTTTTTAGTCTTCATCTGTTGAGGTTTCTACTCTGGTTGGTGTTACATACTACTTATATCGACAGATATAAGTAGCATACATCACACTCGGAGTAATTTAGTGACTAAAACAATTCAAATATATAGGTATTCATAATCCAATCGACAGGGAGCCTTGTCTGAATCCGGTCATTACTTAGAATGCATCTGTGAGCTATCCTTCATGCACCACTTTGCACTGTAGTTCGACGTATGAATTTCGGATGATGTTGACAATCTTCTCAAGTAAACCGGTTATCGAGAATCCTACAGAGTAATTGTTTAACACTGATTAATAATAATTTTTTTTAGGTGGATTTGGAGATGATCACATCTACACTATTCAGATTGTTATTTATCCTCATTCATCGTTGTTTTCATTGACTTGCTCATCTATCAATAATTCAAGATGGTACAAACCGGTGTTTTGTAAAAAGATCATTCTTGCATGTATGTGTGTTCACTATGTCCCGTCAATATCTTAATTGGTTTCATGATATAGAAGTTTGATATCATCAATCTAATCCATTTCATGAGTGATAATAGATTCATATTATATAGGTTCACCAAAATCTCCTTGTTAACATTCAACACAAGATGTTGATTATCATTCTGACCGTTTACCATACTTCTAGTCTTGATATATTTAGAAATGAGTTGTTTTATTCAACCCCTTATCTTCATGAACAATCATTAACGTTGTAATGATTACTTTATTAATTTATTTCTAGATTACATAGAAATGCTTGAATAGGTTAGCAGGTGAGACTATATTCTATGGACGATCTTTGAGTGATGCTGAAGTAGCCTTGAGAATGTCCACCCACTAACTAGGACTAAATGAGGATTTTAATTCTGTGTGAAAAGTAAGGGTTGTGATTTACATCTGATCGTTAGGGATAGGGATTTGATTTAAGGTTTTCATTACGAACTAATATCAGCTAAAATGCCAAGATACTATATAACCGAATAGATAAAGAATTTCGCGCTGAAATCTAAGATTTCTTATCATGAATCTGATTGCTTTGTCTATTTATTATTATAGTCTCGCCGCTTAGAATATGTGATGAACAGACTACATTTTGTCAAGTAAAATATCTTCATTAATTGACCACTTAGTCTTCAGTGAGTTGTACAGGCATGTCGAGACTATTTGCACTGGTAACTGCTTTTAGTAAATATGGATTTTAATTATCAGTCAAATGCAGGACATTTGTCGTTTTATATTTATGACTAGTCTAGGAACTCTAACTGTATACCGTTGTTAATGTTCACATTCAAATCTGAACCTAGTGCTTATTTATTCAGATGCTAAATCATGATCCATCAAGTTACATCTAGCTGATAAGTCTCCGATAAAATAAAACCAAAGTCCTTGGATTCACTGTTCTGACTCAATTGAAAGAATGCTGAAATATATCTGAATGAATTATCCATAAGTGATCACCTTCAAAAAGCTCCAAGATTCAGCAGTACATCTTATTGTGTGGTTTATACTACTTAAAGATTTGTGTAACCAACATTAATAATATGATGACCCAATGTTGTCATATTCATGTTATGAGCTTAATGATCATTTAATGACAATAATGAACATGAATTTAATGAATTCTATTGGATATAAGAACTACTAAATATAAATTAATGCATTATGTATGTTAAATTTATGAGTTGATCTAATCTAGACCACAATCGAAAACCTGAAAGCACTGAAACGTCGTTTTGTCCTAGTATGGAAATCTTCGCCCCTAAATGCCCTGGTACAGCCGAGAGTATGCAGAGTCAGATCTCTCTCTCTCTCTCTATCGAAATGATTCATGTGGACACGCATATACAACCACCGCCAGGGAAATCATATTTACTGCGTTCTCGCGACGAGAGTAATGTTTATGAAATTGTGAGAAGGAAAAGCGAATATCCGGAGCTTTATCCAAGTTCCAGCACACATGGAGGATCAACCTAGGGGAGTTGTATGACCCAAATTCGAAATCAATGGTGTATATGGACTCTAGGATCTTCAGCGTATAAATGACGTATGTACCTATTGTTGGTCACCGACTAACATGAAACTGCATATCCTGATGATGCTCCACTGTCTTGTGGATCAGAACTTTACATCGAAAGCTTAGGGTATGACTCCTGAGAAAATTACCTTTGTCGCTTTAGGCAAACGAGCAATATCTCAGCACTCACATAAATCATTTGATTTATGTGACGCATGTGTATTTGATACCCTCTTGAACCAATCTTCATATGTTTAAATAAATAATAATAAATATGCGAATCCTCTGATTCCTACTTTCAATGGTAGTCTGTCTTTGATTCATTCATGAATTCAACTATTAAAATTACCACAACCTCTCCTATTCTGATATTTATTTCTCAATAAGGAACATGAACATTTTACATGATTGTTATAATGATTCTAGAATCAATTCAATTCTCATATAACGAAGTAAAAATATGATCCAGTGTGTTAATCATAAAGAATGTAGAGCTTGATATAGATGTGCATTTGACTAAGTGATCATACCACATAAACAGCATGTGATGAAATAAGCATAGTGATAAGTCATGCTAATTGAACTCTATATTCGGTTCCTAAACTATTCGCGTAACTCCCAAGTTAGAACTACATAGCGACCTAAACACAAGGAAAAATGCACAAAATTTGTGAGAGGCACTTTACTCCAAACGTTCATTTTAGTAAAGAAACTATAGGGTTTTTATAGTATTTTCAATGTCTTTGGTTTTCCTGATAAATCTGGAATGCTACTAAGCAATAGTAGCAGTGTAGGTAATCATCCAATCAGAAACTCTACATGTACCTTTTCAGTTTCTTGATGTTCCTGACTAAACTTGAAGTGAACGCTGATTAGATAAAATGCTTCTTAGTATTTCCTGAATCTTTCTTGTCTTTTGTGAGAAGTTTTCTCGATCACCTCAACACAAAGTGAACCATAAAGGACAATAATAAAGATACACTTAATATTGTGTATGTAGTTAAACTATAAGAAATGAACAGATATATATGAAAATATACTAAACTTTATTATCTAAATAACCATTGAATGAATTTGAGCTCATCTGTGATCACTTCTTAGCCAATATTACCTCATATCTCAAACTGCTGATCTGATTATCGTTCAGATCATAACTAAATGGTGTATAATTTGAATCAATCAACATTTTATCAAAATAGTTTGATCTCATTGATCAATCTTAAATTAATCTTTAATAAACCATACAGAATTTCATATTGTCTATTCTTAACGAATTGTCTTTGGATAAACACACTGATCAAGTTTAACAAAAAATAAAATTCTTAGCACAAAACTATGTGACTGTGAGGACAGTCCACAGGTAAACTTGAGGAAGCTGTAAGAAGCTCAGAAAAAGCTGAATATATTTCATCTAATCACCATTTGGAAGGATATTCTAGAATCCCTACGTGTAGCTTCCCGATTGGACAATGGTAATAATTCCACTGTATGCGAATTGGAGGACTGTCATAATGATTTCGTTTCTTACTAAAAACTATAAATACCTGACAATTTTGTACTATAATTGGCACTGTCTGGTAATAACATTCTTTTCACTAGTCTTCTTTCTTCTCATTGCGACTTGGAAAGTTTCTAGAGTTCTAGTGCTGAAGTTATACGCATCTAGATATAACAGTCATCTTCAATTTTACACACAGTTAATCAATGAATAAACTAATTTAAAGAGTTTATCAATGATTCTATACCATCCATTCAAGTATACTGTTAAAGATTCTTTGATATACTTCACCATGGCAACTATATTCTGATTGTTTTGTTTTCTTTTTCTTTCTTTAAACTTATTGTTTTATAGGTTTGTCATTCAATATTACCTTATATGTTAATAATCAGTTCAATTGTATTACTTAGTTTTATAGCTATACATAAATCACGTATATATCATGTAAATCCTTGTTCGAATCCTGACAACATTCATAGAAACTGGAAAATAGAACAAACAATTATTCCATTAAAATCATCAATTCATCATTCCAATGATCAACAGACTTTATTTACTGAACCAACACAATTAACAATTTGTTTAAGTCTTATGTATATTCTATTTGATTTAGCTGATCTTATTGAATGGTTCTATGGTAATATTATAATACCGAATTATATTCATTCATTTAAACAACATTTCAATACAAATTTCAATGAAAATTATAATATTAAAACAAATTATTCAGGCTTATTACCACTACTAACAAATACATTGAATAGTAGTATGTTATTAACCAAATCTATGAATCAACTATGTTCCATTCAATTTATATCTGGCTTATTAAGAATATGGTCTAGTCAAAGATTTCTATTCATATTACCAATGTTATTATATCAATCATTGAAATATCGACATTTAATCAAATACTATTTCACTTATTATTTTCATACATTGAAAATCTTACATTGGTGTAAATTTAGTTATAGTTCATCAATCTATATAGAACAAACATTGAATACATCAATGGATGATATAATTCAAACTGAATTGAATGAAATGAAAACTACTGATGAAGAAATAAGTAGTGAACATCCTCATCAACAACAACAGCGACGACGACAACGACGACGAGAACAACAACAACAACAGACTATAATAAAAGCTGAATATCAAGATGAGTATCAAAGAATTCCTAGTCTTTATTGTTGTTCATGTATTCATCAAACTATTCTATCAAAATGATGTAAATAAATGATAAATAACGAATGTTTGTACATGATTTGTGAAACGTTGACAATTGAATTCATTCTCATAAGTTCACTTCTGCCATGATTATCAAATTACACTCTATTCCTAATCAACTACTTTAAATAAACTGTTGAAAATCGAATTGACATATCTGATATACACCATTTTCTAATCAATGAACTACATAATAATGTATTATAATGTGTACTACTAATATGGATAGATATAAGTAGTATGGATTATTCATCAAAAAGTGAAATATCTGACAGTAGATAATTAAAAAGATCAATAACAAGAGAATGATGTGGAAACAAAAGAATAATGAATTCTGAGACAATTGATTCATCTTTTGCATATGAAGTAATTACTGTAGGACTCTTAGAGTTTACTAAGACATTCTGTAATATTGTGTTCAAATACATTTGCTCGTACCAACTGATGTTCTCGTACACTACAGTAGTATATTGAGAGAAAAAAAAACACAATAACGAATGAAAGCAATGAATCGAACATGTAGAATTAAAGAGAATTCAACAGTTCCCGAAAGTTAAGAATTGCATATAACTAACAATAAAACATTGACTAATTTTGTGTTATATTCTAATCATGAACTACAACATAACAGCTCAATGTTAAGTATTACTGCAGGATTTAAGAAATTACTTCTTATTACGCATCATCAACATTTATTTGTCAGTATTTGTTGTTTTGCAATG
This sequence comes from Schistosoma haematobium, assembly GCF_000699445.3. Lineage (NCBI taxonomy): Eukaryota > Metazoa > Platyhelminthes > Trematoda > Strigeidida > Schistosomatidae > Schistosoma > Schistosoma haematobium. The sequence continues at coordinate 691,945 of NC_067200.1, forward strand.
ATGAATAAACTTCTTAGTTGTATACAAATTAATTCGCATTATATTAGGTAAGGATGGTGAATCAGTTGATGAGGCTGTAAATCTTCATCAACTGAGTTTGTTGAGCCATGTGTTAAGTACACCTGAACATTGATTACCACAACGCGAAATGCTGATTAGTGTTGGAGACGGTTGAATGAAAGTTACGGGTGGTCAAACCAAAATGCGACATCAGTGTTTGAGGTCACTAGCTTCTGGTCTGAGCCATTTTGGTAGATGCAGACTACTTGATTTGAGTCCACTTGACTATCGTGACCAATGGTTGGAGACTCTGTGTGACATTGCTTAGAATCAATCACAATGGTATAGATGTATACACTCTCTGCCTTCTATTAAATTGTGAGATTAAAATTATTTCTACCATTTTCTTATACACCATCTTTCTTTTATATGTAACTACTATCGAAGTTACTCTATCTATGAATTTGGTGTTCATCTTGTTGTGCCATTGAGGTATAACAGCTTGGACTGACTAATATAAAAGCTCTTGGTTCAACGTTTTAGCTTACTGACTGACTGACTGACTGACTACGTTTCATACAAACGAAATAATTATTCAAACGTATTATTTCTTTGTACACAGTTCCATTTATCATCTTGAACACTAGCGAAACGAAAGATTCTGACAAAATAACATTAGTTCAGTTGATTTCCTTTTGGTGTCTATCAACTTTTCCTCGCAGTTTATGAATATTTAAGAGTAAATATATATCATCGTGATCATCATGAAGAGAAAATTTAAATAAAACTGACGACATCGACGAAGAATGTTTTCAGTTAACGTATTAGTTGAACATTCTATCAATGTATATTCTTTAGAAGATACGTGCAAGTTTACACACGGTGTTGTAACATGAAAGAAGTATCTATCGATGTTTGGTTATGTTGTTTTTGATGTTGTTGTTGAAGTTAACGAGAAGAATGATCAAGAAGGTTGAATATGAGGGATATGTGTTCAGTGAACGTACAATGTGACACACAGATACTCAGGTTATCAACAATTTGATCAGTTATTTCCTTCCTATTTTGAACTAAATTGAATGCAGATTATTTATAATCGTATTGAATAAAACATTATCTAACCTATACACTGGTATTTCATTGTTAATTGTGAACTGTGTATATGATATGAAGAGATTCCAGTTTATGTATAGAGTATACTGATTGAGTGTCTATTCTGAAGTTGTAGAATCTCGGTCAATACTTGCACAATAATAGTATATCATAACAAACAGAAAACATTTCTACCCTTCCATTTTATCATAGAAACATTTGAAGGAATCATTAATGAACCAAGGTGAATTTGATTGAAGTTAGTAAGAACTTTGATGTATATGTGTCTTAATCAAAGCAACAAAAGCATTAGTTGTGTAATGAACAAGTTGGAAAGCAATTCATCCGATAACGTGTTGAGTGATGAGTTTGAAGTGGTAAAGTTATAATTCGAGTTACAGTATGAACATGAATGCAGCGATGCAGATACACAACTGACGAGCCATAAAGAAACTGTTTACGAAAAATCATCTATTAGAAATGATATGTGATAATATGGCTATATTGAGACAACCCTTCATAAGCCAACAATGAATGACTGAAATTCACTTGTGGATACAAACATCAGGATAATTCAAACTCTTGTCAACAATGATATTGCAATGAACGAGAACACAAGTGGAGCCAACCAAATGTATTTATACTCAAAGTTTAAACAATCGGCGAACCATACAGTAAATTTTCACTTGGTGTTGTTTTACTTGTATCTTCCCGTTGTTACTTAAGACTGCGATTGATGAGTCTCTTGTTGGCATATGTGAATTCTGTGCGCATTGTCTCGATATTGGAACAGTCGAATGTCTTTGAACACAAAATTACAGAATCTCTTATTAAATTCCGAGAACTATACAGTAGATACTTCATTTGCAAAAAGTCAATCAACCGTCTCAGACTTGATTATTCTTTCATGTCCATACCAACCATTCTCTGTTCTCATTCTCATTTCTTTGAACTTCTTAACATTCTGCCATCAGACATTTCATTTCCAATCGATGATACATAGTAATTATATCTGTCAACATCAGTAACACACACCACAATATGAATAACATACCGGTTTAACTAATTTATCATCATTTTTATCTCATTATCCCAATAAATAACAAACTAGCTATTATGGAAGTATATAGTAGGTAATATCACTATATGTAGGGATGATCCAGAAAACTTCTCACAAAAGACAAGAAAGATTCAGGAAATACTAAGAAGTATTTTATCCAATCAGCGTTCACTTCAAGTTTAGTCAGGAACATCAAGAAACTGAAAAGGTACATGTAGAGTTTCTGATTGGATGATCATCTACACTGCTACTATTGCTTAGTAGCATTCCAGATTTATCCGAAAAACAAAAGACATTGAAAATACTATAAAAACACTATAGTTTCTTTACTAAAATGAACGTTTGGAGTAAAGTGCCTCTCACAAATTTTGTGCATTTTTCCTTGTGTTTTGGTCGCTATGTAGTTCTAACTTGGGAGTTACGCGAATAGTTTAGGAACCGAATTTAGAGTTCAATTAGCATGACTTATCATTTTGCTTATTTCATCACATAATGCTTATGTGGTATGATCACTTAGTCAAATGCACATCTATATCAAGCTCTACATTCTTTATGATTAACACACAGGATCATATTTTTACTTCTTTATATGAGAATTGAATTGATTCTAGAATGATTATAACAATCATGTAAAATGTTCATGTTCCTTATTCAGAAATAAATATCAGAATAAGAGAGATTGTAGTAATTTTAATAGTTGAATTCATGAATCAATCAAAGATAGACTACCATTGAAAGTAGGAATCAGAGGATTCGCCTATTTCTTATTATTTATTTAAACATATGAAGATTGGTTCAAGAGGGTATCAAATACACATGCGTCACATAAATCAAATGATTTATGTGAGGGCTGAGATATTGCTCGTGTGCTTAAAGCGAAAAAGGTAATTTTCTCAGGAGTCATACCCTAAGCCTTCGATGTAAAGGTCTGATCCACAAGACAGTGGAGCATCATCAGGATATGCAGTTCCATGGTAGACGTTGACCAACAATAGGTTGATTCGCCATTTATACACTGAAGATCCTAGAGTCCATGTACAAAATTGGTTAGGAACTACACTGTGTAGTTCTAATTTGGGGGTTACGAGAATAGTTTCTGATTCGAATATAGAGTTCAATTAGCAAGGCTAATCACTATGATTATCATCATTTAGGATATTTACACATTTTGTTAATTATTGTTAAATATTACTAAAATCGATTGATTCTTTTTACCAAAATTCAATTAAATTAAAAATAAAATTTTCAGTTAGACTATTGGTTTATTTCATTTTTCTTCTTTTTTTTTCCTTTTTTTCCCAACAACAAACTACCCCTCCCTCACAGCACTCCACCTTCGTAGTTTGTTCCTTTCATATTGATTCATTGTTCTATTTTGGTTTCATTTTAGTTACCAAAAAAAGAAACTTTGTCTCATTTAAAATTTATTCATTTTTTTCTTCTCTGTTTTGTTAGTTTGTGTTATTTTGATTTATTCAAATGATTCCCAATAGATAATTTATATAGAATACCTTAGTAACTAATGGATAGCGGACAATAATTAGATTCGATTGGACAGTTCTCTCTCTCCCTCTCACTCGCTTGCTCGCTCGCTTGCTCACTTTGTCTCTTTCACTCTCACTCTGTTTTTGTTTTTTTGAATTTGTCTCCATCTCTTCTTTTGTAAAGAGAAATAAAGTTGTGTTCCATGAATTATTCTTCTTGAATATCAAGAATGATACTTGATTAATAATTGAAAATAGATGAAGTTAATATTATTTCGAACTTCAAATTACTTCAATATTGATTTTATACTAATCTCATGAGTCTATTATTATGAAATTGTATGTAGAATATAGAATATAAAATATAAATTTGATTAATTTATTCAATAGATTCAATGTAATTTCATTAGTTGAATTTATGAGTCAATTAAAGTTAGATCATTATAGAAAACTTCGATCCATTAGACGACAGTTTCGTCTTTATAAAGGACGACTTAACAATTTACATCCACGATCCCATGAGTGAATGTTTAACCTTTAGATTACTAATAGGGTTGGTATCCAATGGCGTTAATGTGTAACTTCAACCAAACCACGAAATTGCACCACCGTCTATCATCATCTCTTCATTGAGTTACTCTGTCACAACAAATCCGATTGTCAATCAGTCAGTAACAACTTGGGACTTCGTACGTACGTATGTACGTACATCAGTTCGAGTTGCCATATCACATTAGCACAGAGATGTAGTTGTCAATCCAAATCCCGTAGTGGTAGAGGTGGTAAGAGTATAAACAGTAATCGGAAACATTACGGTTTGAACATGTTATTCAAGGAGTATAATGCAGTGAAATAAATTTGGAAATAGAAACAAGAAAAGGATATGAAGAAATCAGAAGACTAGAATTTGGAACAGCACAAAGAGTGGATACACGTACGCTATTGCAGACGATTTTGAACCATGTGATTCAGGGTCTCTAACCATCGGTTGCTATCATCTCGTGGTCCCCAACCAGTTAGTCTGCACCTGCCAACATAGCTCAGTCCACTTGTCAGTGACTTCATGGACTTGTGCCACGTTTCGGCCCTACTGCCCCTAACTTTTCTCCAACCTACTGTTATACCACTTAACAGCGCACGTCAAGGTAGTCGTTCGTTGTGCAAACTTTACACGTGTCCCAGCCATCTCAACTGATGAAGTTTCACTACTTCATCAATTGATTTGCCATACTTACCTAGTACCCGTTTCCTAAAAACTGTGTTACTTATTCGATGGTCCTAGGATATACGAGCAATGTTTCGAAGACACCTATGATCAAAAAGTAGTAACCTACGAATATCCTTTACTCTTACCCGCCATGTTTCACTGCCATATAGTAGGACGGAACGAACTACTAAGCGGTAAACACGTCCTTTGGTTGATAGACGGATATCTCGCCTACGCCATAAATGACGCAAGTTGGCAAAAGCTAGTCGAGCCTTCTGTATCCGTGCTGAGATTTCATCGCACACCAGAACACAAGGGTTGATGAGACCTCCCAGATAAGTGAAGCGGTTGACACCCTCATTTACTTCATTCTCTATCGTTAGTTCGAATATCGATGCACTCCAATCCTGAAGCAACATTTGACATTTCGACGGAGAGAATCGCATCCCAAACATGCTTGGATTACTACTTAGAGTGGTTTGTATTCTGACAGCGTCTTCACCAAATAAAACTGTGTCATCGGCATATTCCAGGTCAGAAAGTAAATCTTCCGGTAGAAGTTCAACCCTTGGAAATTTAGATGAGGAGAGTGTTATCTCTAGAGGTACATCGACCACAAAGTTGAACAAGAATGGGGAGAGTGGACAGCCCTGACGAACACCACTTGAGGTAATCAATTCTGATGACAGTTCGACATAAGCTTTCACTCGACCAGTTGTGTTCGAGTGGAGAGCTTTTACAAGGTAATGTACTTCTTTGGTACTCTTTTCAGTGACAAACACTGCCACAAAACTTCACGATCAACAGAGTCGAATGCCTCCTTAAGATCGAGAAATACTACGATTGTCGGGCGTCTGAATGTGTGTCTGTGTTCTAGAACCTGATGTAGTGTGATTATCTGATCTATACAACCACATCAAGGTCGAAAACCGGCCTGGTTTTATCTAGTCTGCTATTCGCGAGCTTTAGTTAAGCGTCGAAGTATTATTGAAACTAATATTTTAGACACTATATTAGTCTAACTGACTCCTCTGTGATTGTCACAAGAGGACTTTTGTCCTTTCTTATAAACTGGCACGATCAGTGATTGAGACCAGTCAGATGTGATTACGTCCAGTTCTCGAATTCTAACTAAGACCTCAGTTAGTCTCACTACTAATACTGGACCATCATCCTTAAAAATCTCAGCAGTAAACCTGTCAGGGTCTGCTGCTCTCCCTCACTTCAGATTTCCTATAACATTTTCAACTTGGTTAAGAGTCGGAGATAGTGGGAAACCGAAGTGTGGCTAAAGGCCAGTTAACCTGATCCCTAAAGTGTTCTATTCATCGATCCAATCTCCTGGATTGAGAATGTATGATATGTCCATCTTTCTCTAAGGATGTCTCGCTAATAATCTGGTTCCTAATTCCGGTTTTCTTAAGGAGTCTGAACAACTGTCTGCTATTACCTATTGCCGCTGCCTTTTCCATCTCCCTTACTTTCGCTGCCCACCACTGTTCACGATCACTGCGTAGGCTTCTTGTCAGCTTGCGCTCAAGCAGACTCCACTCTTCTTTATGTAGAGAACCAGATGGAATGTTTTTCGAGCATCTATCAGTGCGGTGGATGCTGCTGAGTTCCAGTGTTTCTCCCTAACCTTGAGGTTTAACCTACTAGCAGATATCACTGCTGTTTCCACAGCTTTTCGGATATCATTCCATGCTGCCTCGGGGTGGGCATCACATACATGGCTGCCTAACTGTTTTCCTAGTTGTTCCTGAAATATACTCTTGGCTTGACTATCAATAAATAGGGCCCTAAGAAGTTTCCTTGCAGCGACTTTCCTACGTCCAGTGAGACGCAGACAAATATGAGCACGCACTAGGGCATGATCTGAATCTAAGCATCTGCTGCAGAATGAACGACAGTCTTCTATCGATCGGTGGCTGATAGCGACGTGATCTATTAGGATCCAACGTTGGTACGAATTAGGGGTCGCCATGTTAAAAGATGTTTTTGCTTATGCTTAAAGTTAGTATTTGCAAGAAACAGGCGGTTATCTGAGCATAGCTGCAACAGACGGTCGCCATTATCTGTTCTTTGAGCCACGACACCATAAGATCCACCTAGGTGTCTTTCCCTATCGCTTAGTTTACCTACGTGAGCATTAAAGTCACCGGCCACTATTACTACATCCGAGCGCTTAGCTTTTCGGAGAAGGTCCGAAAGCTTTCTGTAAAACTCATCTTTTACATCATCTGAGCTGCAGTCAGTGGGAGAGACGACGAAGAGGCAACGACGAGTGTCCCTATCTTTCCGGATTCTTACTGTTCCGTTCAGTCGGACAGCGCACAAACGGCTGTCTACTGGGATCCACTCTAAGAGAGCTAGTTCTACCCTAGAACTCAATGCTATACCTACGCCGGCGAGGCCACGGGAAGCAGAATCAGGGCTTCCAGATACACGAAGCGTAAATCGAGTCGGTTCTTTATTTTGGCATGGTGAAGTCAAATGAATGACGCTACTCGGATCCTGTATGCGCGTTTCGGAGACGCAGTACACATCGATGGCGCGAGATTCTAAAGTCCTAGCTAAGGAAGCCTGCTGTCCTATTTGGCACAGTGTTCGTATGTTAAAAGCTCCTACGTGTAAATTACAGCGTGGTTTCAGGAGGCCAGGAATAGCGTTCCGCGTACTCGAATCGTTTGCCCGAGCGGTGCGAGCTGATAAAGGGATGTGAGAAGGGTTTATTGGGGAGATAAGAGAGTTATCAGGAGGTATAGGAAGGATTTGAATGTGATTAACTTGGTCTCGTTTGTTAGAGGGCAACACCTTACTGCTGTCACACACCTCTACAGTCAGCAGTACAAATTCGCCCTCAGAACTTGAGTTGCTGCTTCTAGTCTTACAGTTCTCCAATCGACCTGCCTGGCGTGGTAGAACCTACAGAAACATATTTTCTAGCCAATATAGCTCAGTTGGGTCATCACGGTAGGCAGGCCCGACCACCGCGTCAAGTTAACAGCTACGGTCGGGATCCGGTTGAAATTCAATGGTCACAGCTTCTCATTAAAACTCCAGAAAATACTTCATGAAGGCAGTCACTAGTGAGCACATGATCATTATTATCAGGAGGAGGTTCGAATCCTGCGTGTGAGATTGTGGATGTTCATTGCTGAGGAGTTCCATACTACGACGAAATGTCCGTCCAGTGCTTCCAGGCTTTCTATGGTCGTCTAGCTAACTAATAAATTACTAAAATATCCAGAAAACTCTTTTCTAATTAGATGTAAGTTTGAACATTATACATTGACTAAGATTTAAAAAGAAATTCAGTTTATATTACGAATTAGTGTACAAATACATTGTCTTAATAGGATAGTACATTAAGAAAGCGTTCGCAGAGAATGTTATAGACAAGTTAAAATGATAAAACTTTTCAATCTTACGTCAGCTACATAACGAGTCTCAAATGGGATGAAACGCGCATTCTGGATTCCAATGCTAACCACTATCCATTACTGCTTATAATGTTTGTGAACTAAGACAATATCGAGGCAATTTGCACACGATGCACATATGCCAATAGGAGGCTGATAAATTGCAGTCCTAAACGTCAACAGGAAGATTCAAGTAAACAGTGACAAAGGAATTTATACCTCATTCCATTACACAAGTAATTGGCTATCAGGACTCTGTAGTTAAGTGAATGACATGATGATGTTTGAAGTGAATGCTACCGTGTTCGAGTCACAGAGTGGACCACTGATCCGAAATCCAATGATGTACATGTCTAACTTTGATCAGTTCATGACCATCTTCTAGTGTTCTCAGTAAGTAATTTTCTCGAATATGAAACGGTTTAGCTCCATTACTCACGTCATTTCACAAGAATTGCGTAAACTTTCTCTTGAAGCTAATCAATAGTGAGCAGATAATAATTTTCAGTATAGAGTTAAAGGGATATTTGAATGGATTTCAGGTTTTCAGAAATTACTTAATTTTGTGGTTTCAATGAAACCGACAAACCTTCACAATCCCATTTTGTTGTGTCAATAAAGTTCCATTTGTTTACCTTCACCATTGAATTTATTGGTCTTCATACTGATGGTGTTCACTTGTAGCTTCTTAGGAATTCTCGTCATAATTACTGCAATTTACTGATTCGATACTAATTACTTTATGAAGTTATTTTGATAATCGTTTATACGAAAGATTGACAGTAATATGGCTTTCTTGAACTTTTCATACAATCAAGGTGTTGTAATTGACTTCCGTCTATTTGAATAGTTTCCTAGTGATTTACCTCAGATGTAATTTAATATTAGCTCTCGGATAGCATGCATATTTTAACATGATTTAAATGCTCATGATTTTATCCTGAATTCAGTCATCCAACTCACAGTACGTGTCCTCATGAAAATGTAGATTTTTATGCACAAAGGAAGAAGAAAGATCCTCAAATACAACACCAAGAACACTTACACAATCACACTTGACGGCGAAACTTTGCAAGATTTGGAATCTTTCACGTAACTGGAAAGCATCATTGATGAACGTGGAGAATCTGATGCAAACGTAAAGAGTAGGATTGGCGAAGCAAGGAAAACGTTCCTACAATTGAAGAACATATGGAAATCAAAACAACTGTCAACAAATATCACAGTGTGAATATTCAATACGAACGTGAAGACAGTCTCACTGTACGGAGCTGAAAACTGGTGAACTACCACATTCATCATCAAAAGATAAAAGTGTTTGTATAGAATTGTCTATGCAAGATTCTCATTATCCGTTGATCGGATATAATCATTATCAATCTACTGTGGGAGAGAACAAATCAGCTTGCAGTTGAACAGGAAATTAGAAAAAGACGTTGGAAGTGGATAGGACACACATTGAGGATATCATCAAATGGCATCAAGAGGCAAGTGCTAACTTGGAAGTCTGAATGAAAGTAGGAAAGTGGAAGGAAGAAAAATACACTGTGTTGGGAATTGCAAGCAGGCATGAAAGGGATGAATAGAAACAAGTTGAAAGGATTGTCCAGGACAGGGTTGATTGAAACGTTCTGGTTGGCGGATTATGCTCCTGCACGAGAGGTAACAGGCGTAAGTAATTAAGTAAGTAAATATAAAAATAATAATGAAAACACAATTTCATCTTTAATTATGTTGATGAATTTTCCAGTATTGTTTAAACATACCTTCATGGTCAAATAGCTGAACTTTCAACCTATCTGTCAATAATTCGAATCTGGCTTGAATGAACTGATTAACAATCTAAAATGATGTATAAAAACCAATTACATAAACAATTATTGAATAAATGAATTCATCACTCTGAAATGACAATGTTTCATTCATTGAAACGTATCTGTTTATGTCAATTAAGGTTAGAAAACATTGATTGATAAATGATATTGAGTATACCATGTCATTTGATACAAAAAGATTTTTTGACACGGATTAACATTTCAATCCAAACTAGCAATAAATAATTCAATATTTTGATTGAGATCATGAATCGATAAATTTTAGACCACCACTGAAAATTTGGAAGGATTGGACCGGCCGTTTCGTCCTAGTAGGGAATCTAATCAACGTTGGACATGAGGCAGTGACCCACCGTAGACGATGGAAGATGGTCGCGTAATTTTTATGGATTGATTGGAGTCAGACACTGACTAAGCGGTCAAAAGGTCGGGCTTTCACACCACAAATCACAGGTTTAGTGCTTTCAGGTTTCCAATGGTGGTCTATTTCTAATTGACTCATGAACTCAACTATTAAGTTGACATAGTTACGATAATATTCGTAGATTAGTAAATGGTGATACTGATTACAATAAATGAAATATGGAAGCTTCGACGATGAATACCTACTTTTTGCTTATTAATAGCTTCTCTATACAATTAGATAGAGTAGTAATAGGGTCACATCTAGGTTAGATCCTTGTAAAATGTCTTTTAGCCAAACTAAGAAATGAACCTCAAATAAGCATACCCAGTCTCCCTATTTCGGGAACATTTGATGGATCAATAAATCTACCGATCCTCATAGCTTCACACCTCTTCAGTATAAAATATATCTAGTTAAATGATTCAGCTTTAGAATCAGACTAATGCGTTCGAGAGATAGTGTAGATGGTAGAATAAATAATCTAAGGAGTATACTACGTTCATTTAAATCATATGAAATGATATCTTTCAGAATGGAAAAACATTACAAAGTGTGACTCAGAGGGCTTTATCCTTGCCTTCTCATGAACATGTGCTAGTATGGTTGGAAAGTGGTGTCACGAAATCTAATAACTGCGCCACTCTTTCTCACTTGGTAGATTATGAACATGATGTTAAAACAGATGAAGATTTTTCTGTTTGCATCATATACCAAACAATCTACGTAAAGTAGCTAGATTACATTTCATCTTCATACCTGAAGCTATCGTGATCAGCTTTATAAGACTTAAAAAATGTATTCAAAAAAGGCATGTTCAGTTTCTGTATTCACCATGATCCACGACTGGATCACGATACACCTAAAATGGATATTGTAAACCCCATTTTATATCTTCCGTAACCTAATCTTGACTTCGGGTCTGCTAAAACGCATTTAATACCGAGAGCGTAAAACGAAATTGATACGAAAAAAACACAGTTAGTAACAGTGACATGAAAACACGTCGTAGTTTTACAGAGTTTCATTCTCTTATGTAGCTCCGTGACAACGTTTTTTGATTGAGACAGTGGGTGAGATTGGTGGAAATCCAATATGAAAACATTGATTCCCTGAACATCAGAAATACCTATTTTTGACATGTACCATCTAGTTTGTAACGTATGTACACGATTTCAAAGTTAGAAACTTCCTTCATAAATGTATATGTAATTGAGAAAGCTTAACGACTAAATCGTTTACAACATGATTTAAAATTAAAATAGGTTTCACTCAAATTCAAACTGAGACTGCCTATAAATGAAATAGACTGTGACCGAAATCACTTAATGTCGTCAATCTGTAAAAGGAATTAATAAACTACATTCATGGATTTCGATCATGAACTTTTCTTCATTAAACTACTATTGAAATCCATAAACTACTAGATTACTTCTTTGTCTTAGTATGATACTCTGAAATTAAAAACTGCACAACCTCAGTGAATCGAATCCAGAATTTTTGATCATGATAACAAACATTTAACATTTAGATTATTCAGTCAGCCTAATCCACTAAAACGTAACAGATGTAAATCGCTTCTTGATATCCAACAGCGGTTTAAGTCAGATAGATGTAAGCTGTCAATGAAGGTTTCTTATCAGTTGGCATTCATCAATAATACAAATTGCAATCTATAGAAAACTAATAACTCTTCAAAAATTTGAAAAAACTTCAATCATCAAAAGGAAAGATGGGTGATTTTTGTTGTGACTTTATGGCCAGCTAGTTATCACCTGATTTATCCACGAATCGAAATACGACTATATAATCTTCATACTGTGTTAAAGATATGACGTTTGACCGGTATGAGCAGCCTAGTGTCCTTACTAGTCCCTTGCTAGCGTAGCCCGTCCAGATCAATCCAGGACAACAATAACAACCTCCATTATGCCAATCATTTATTTCAGACACACTGGGTTTATAAACAAACCAGATAGATGGCATCGCACCATTAAGTAGGAAATTACATAGGAAATGCACAATAAAGCCAAAAAGTGACTGTGAATGTAGGAGACTGTAATCAATAAACTGAACATAATTGAAGAACAGTAGATCGTATCATAATAATCTATAGATCAAAATGACGCTTATAATAAGAGGAATATGAATATACACAGTCTAATAACTGAATAGTTATACCAATAAGAATCTATAGATGATATATAGTTAATGAATATGTCACAAACGCTACTTGTAATGTAATCTTCACTAGGATATAAAAACTAACACAATCATACTTGATGAAGAAGCTTTGGAAGATGTACAATCTTTCACTTAATTATGAAGCATCATATTTGAACAAGGAGGATCTGATTCAGACGTAAAGGACGGGTTTGGTAAAGCAAAGACGAACAAGAAAGCAGTCCCGCTGTACGGAGCTGACAGGTGGTGAATTACTACAGCCATCATCAAAAACAGTACAAGTATTTGTATAGGTCTGTCTATGCCAGATAGGGAATATGCGTTGATTGGATACGATCAGCAACAGCCTACTTTGCGAGACAACAAGCCAGCTGAGGAGAAGATTAAATAAGAATACGTTGTAAATAGATAAGACATACATTACAGAAATCATCAACCTGTATCACGAGGCAATCACAAACTTGACATCTTCAATGGAAACGTAATAGAGGTAGGTCAAAGAATAAATTATGTCGTGAATTGGAAATAGACAATAAAAGAGTATAAATATCAGCTGGAAACAAGTGGAAATACTCGTCCAGGAAAGAATTTTATGAAAAATGCTGAAGATCGTTCTATGTTCCTCCATAAACGATAACAGATATATATATATAAGTAAATTAATCAATAATAATATGAACAATTAATTACTTATATTTATTGATTTTTATCAATCATTCCCATTAACATTCATTTATTTTCCAAATATTGATTTATTTCATGCATAAAAGAAGATAAACCACACACACACACACAAGATAAAGTTAATGAACGTAAACGAGAGCCAAATCTCATAGAGTAATATTTTCCACAACAACAAAAGAAAAGAAAAAAATATTTAAAAAAAACAAAAAAAGGAAAAAATAAAGAAAACAAAAAAACCCACTTTGTTTTAATACAAAATGGAATCAAAATTTTTGTGAATTTTTATTTTTTGTTTTTTTTGTTTTGTTTAATTAAACAAAACTTTGGCGTTATCTTTGAAAATAATAGAGAATTTCAATAAACAAATTGTAATGAAAAGAAAAAAATATTGTCTAGATAAGTGATTATGAGAAGTCTGTAGTTCAAATGGATAACGTTTAAAATGAACGATGTTGGGTTCGAGTTATGGAATAGATATTAACTCTGAGATGTAAGTCTATTCAGTCGATGTTTTGGATAAGGATAAGGATACTCACAATAGACCTGTTGACAATTTGTCTTTATCTGATGAATTAAAAACTCTTCAATGACATGAACTTGTAATGATATATATTAGATTGAAATAAAGCTATTGTAATTCAGGCAACACTATAATTTCTCCACTGGTCCATCAGGGTGCTTGGTACCTGTGTAGTTGCGCCACAGGATTGAGATGAACTATTCAGATTATAGCGTTAAAGACTATATGGTGTCTGCTTCTCATGTTAAACGGGATTAAGCTGTACTGTTTGGGTGATCATGTGAAAGTTCGGATGGTGTTTGATTCTCCTGAAAACCACTGGAAAATTACCCTGTCTCACAAGGGTATATTACATAACTGTGATAATATCTGGACGAATCAATCAGATATAAGATAACAGGTCATCGATTTTGGCACGAAATTCATTCACATCCAATTTGGTTCAGTTACGTTTTGACATTTAACTTATGTCAGTTCGTGATAAAAACCCTTAAATCTAATTCTAAATCTTTAATCATCAACTATAAATCATAATTCTAATTCCTCACACAGGTTCATAACCTTCATTCGGATCTAGTTATTAAGTGGATACTCTCAAAGTCAATTTAACGTCGCTCAAATGTTATCCATAAATTATAAGTCTCATCGCATATTACTTTCCAATTGAATAAATGTAAAACAGTTGATAAAATATAGTTGTCAACCATTATCTTCAATTAGTTACTATTCCAATTTTGACTTGATCAACATCTTCATAGTTAACAAGTATTGAGCCTATTCCTAAAGTATTTACTCATCTAAGCGATTTATTTTAACTTTTAGACTAATGAATAAACCTGATCATTCTAGTTACTTGGTTAATTTTATTTGTTACCATGAGTACATACATATGATTGTATGTATATGTCTATATACTTGATTGTATTACCTTTATCTATGAATGTGGATATATCATTGTATACGTGTGTTGCTTCTAATTATTCGCGTTACTTTCACTTGGAACTCTTCATGTTATATTTGATGTTTCGTTGATGTTGTTTATGTGTTCTTTTCATTAGATTCTTAAACTCATTGATTAACAGTATGAGGGTTGTGGAGATTATTACATTTTTGATTTAGATCATGAATTGATTGATGATAGACTACAATTGAAAACCTGGAAGTACTGGATGACCGTTTCGTCCTATTGTAGGACTCCTCGGCAGTGCGCATAATTGACTAACATAAGAATTGTGAACTATTGCAATTTCTTAATCTTATTGCTTACAATTGTAAAATAGTAACTATTGAAATTAAGAGCATACACTTTACAATTATAAAAATACATATTGTATATATAGTTCATCTGAACTAATAAAAACGATATAATTTTCTCATTGAAAGAAAGTTCACCCTAATCATATTGAACAATCTTTATACTGAATGGATATAGAAATATTAAATATAGTTCTCAATTATCACCTCGTGATGTGTACTACTGATATCGACAGATATAAGTAGTATGTCTCATCAATTGAAAGTGAAATACCTGGTAACAGAATGTTAAGAAGATCAAAGAAAAGAGAACAAAAACAAAGGATGATTACTGTAAAAACAAAGGAACAATGAAGTCTGAAACAAATGAACTATTTACTGTATACATCTCAAATACTGCTATGATGCTCTGCTCTGTAAAATTGTATTCAAATACATTTGATTGTCCCCACTTGGTGCACTCCTTCACTACAATCTTAGTAGAACGTTTGACGAGTCTTAAATAAGACGAAACACGCCTACTGGATTCCATTGCTATCCATCATCTATCATTGATTATAAGGGTAAATGGGCAATTAAATTATGTATACAGACAATGTAACACTTATTCAATTCTATTCAACACTGAAAGAATAAGCTAATCATCATTAAAATTTCACGTTAATGATTCTATCTTAAAACATGATGTAAGTAAACTACATGATTTAAACATGGAGATAACAAATTTTTTTCCTACAATTTCCTTAAGCAGTTATACATGAAAATAAGGTAAATGTTTGCTTTGAATAATCTTTTTTTTCTGTCTAGTGTTTTTTTGGGCACATGCAACAAAAAATGCAGGAGAAGACGACCAGTTTAGCAAAAGCAGCAGTACGTCTCAACGTACACAAAGGAGAAAGCAAGATTCTTCGATACAACAATCGAATCACACTTGACGGAGAAACTCTAGAAGATGTTGAAACATTCTTGTTCCTGGACAGCATCATCGATAAACAAGAAGGATCTGATACAAATGCATATGCACGGATCGGCAAAGCAAAAGCAGCAGATCTTCAATTGAAGAACATCTAGAACTCAAAACAACTGTCAACCAACATCAAAGTCAGAATTTTCACTACAAATATCAAGACAGTTCTACTGTGTGGGACAGAAACTTGGAGAACTACAAAAGTCATCAACCACAAGATACAAGTGTTTATCAACAGTTGTCTACACAAAATACTTCGAATCCGTTGGTCAAACATTATCAGCAACAACCTGTTGCGAGAGAGAACAAACTAGATCACAACGGATGAAGCATTATGAGTGGATAGGGCACACATTGAGGAAAACACTGAACTACGTCACAAGACAAGCCGTCACTTGGAATTTTCTAGTCCAAAGGAGAATTGGAAGACCAAAGAACACATTACTCTAAGAAATAGAGACAGATATGAGAAGAATGAACAAAAATTTGACAGAACTAGAAATGAAGGTCCAGGGTAGAGTGGGTCGGAGAATGCTCCATTGGGTACTCAGTGTATGACATGGAGTCGTGGTATAAAAGAAAGCTACAAACAGCTGGCTTCTGTTGGTCCTTCACGACTCCCTGGCTGGGGTTCCAGAGATGGTGCAACACAGTGACTATAAACGTTATCATATATGGCTCAGAATAGAAGCCAGTGGCGATCTTGCTGTAACCTTCTTTTACTTTCTTCATACAAAGTGGTTGTATCTTCTTTATTTGAAAACATTCTTCTGGTTGTACCTTTCCGTTTCTTTCATTATTGTTATTATTATTACATTACCTTACATCAACCTGGTCGTCATTGTTCTTCTTCTTCTTCTTTTACGCTGCCTACCTTCTACTTTTGTATTCCCATCCTCAATGTTTCGTGTAGCGCATACATGCACATACTTACAAACCAGCTTTCAGTTGAAGAAGAAGTTAGGAAAAGATTATGGAAATGGATAGGACATATATTACGCAAATCATCAATCTGCATCACGAGGCAAGCCCTGACTGGGAATCGTGAAGGGAAACGGAAAAGAGGAAGGCCAAACAACGCACTACGTCGAGAATTGAAAGCAGATATGTATAGGATGAATAAGAACTGAAAGGAGCTGGAAAGTATTGCCCAAGACAGGGTTGGATTGAGAATGCCGGTGAGCAGACTATGCTCCTTCACAAGGAGTAACAGGCGTAAGTAGTAAGTATTACATATTTGGTGCTCTCTTGTACTAATATTTATGTGTTCAAATAAATAAATACATTCTATTCACGCTCCATTTAACTCCGCCTGGAGTCCCTCCGGGGCTACTGCCGGTCCCAAGCCCGGATAAAGGAGGAGGGTTGGGCATGAGGTTAGCGTCCCCATCCCGTAGAAAAAAACTCGCTAAAAAAACGCTAACCAGAAAAAATTATTCAAAACTTTTAAAGTCTGCCCTGGGAGTCAGAAGTGCTTCATTTAGAAGAATTATGACGCCTCATGATGAAAGCCGGATCCCTTCGGACGTTACGAGGCCGATACCCCTTCTGACAACCAGAGCGACCATTTATTTAGGTACATGGAATGTTCGTACAATGTGGGACACCGGAAGATCCTTCCAGATTGCTGCAGAAATGAGAAGATACAACCTAGATGTACTTGGGATCAGTGAAACACATTGGACACAAGTTGGACAACAACAACTAACTACAGGAGAGCTCCTGTTATACTCCGGCCATGAAGAAGAAAATGCACCACATACACAAGGAGTTGCATTGATGCTGTCCAAACAAGCACAAAATGCACTTATAGGATGGGAATCTCATGGACCAAGGATCATCAAAGCCTCCTTCGAAACAAAGAAAGAGGGCATTTCAATGAACATCATCCAATGCTATGCGCCTACCAACGACTACAATGAAGAAGCTAAAGATCAATTCTACAATAGGCTGCAGTCAATCGTCGAGAAGTGCCCAACAAAAGACCTGACCATTCTGATAGGAGATTACAATGCCAAGGTTGGAACGGACAACACTGGATATGAAGACATCATGGGACGACACGGACTGGGAGAAAGAAACGAAAATGGTGAGAGATTTGCAAACCTATGTGCCTTCAATAAGCTGGTCAGAGGCGGCACCATATTCCCACATAAACGCATACACAAAACCACATCGACTTCACCGGATCACTCTACACAAAACCAAATAGACCATATTTGCATCAACAAAACGTTCAGGAGGACTATAGAGGACGTGAGAACCAAGAGAGGAGCTAACATGGCATCAGATCATCACTTGGTGGTCGCCAAGATGAAATTGAATCTCAAGAAGCACTGGACAACGGGGCGGACATTATCACAAAAGTTCAATACGGCCTTTCTTCAAGATACTAACAAACTCAACGAATTCAAGATAGTCCTCAGCAACAAGTTCCAGGCGTTTCATGATCTACCCAATGGAGAAGGAACTACTGTGGAGAGCAACTGGAGGGGATCAAAAAGGCAATCACTTCAACATGTCATGAGGTCCTGGGTCACAAGAAGCACCACCACAAGGAATGGATCACTGTTGATACACTGGATAAGATTCAAGAAAGGAGGAACAAGAAGGCAGCAATCAATACCAGCCGAACAAGAGCAGAAAAAACAAAGGCACAAGCTGAATACACGGAAATAAACAAACAAGTGAAAAGGAGCATCAGAACCGACAAACGTAAATTTGTGGAAGATTGAGCAACGACGGCGGAAAATGCTGTATGAAAAGAAGGAAACATGAAACAACTGTATGACACGACAAAGAAACTCTCTGGAAATCGCCGCAAACCAGAACGACCAGTGAAAAGCAAGGAAGGCAAGGTAATCACCCACATTGAAGAGCAACAAAACAGGTGGATAGAACACTTCAAAGAATTCTTGAATCGACCAGCGCCACTGAACCCACTCAACATCGAAGCAGCACCCACGGACCTCCCAATCGATGTTGGCCCACCAACAATTGAGGAAATCATCATGGCCATCAGACAAATCAAGAGTGGCAAAGCAGCAGGACCGGACAACATCCCAGCAGAGGCATTGAAAGCAGACGTAGCGGTAACTGCAAGCATGCTCCACATTCTCTTCAATAAGATTTAGGATGAGGAACAGGTACCAAAAGACTGGACAGAAGGACTACTGATCAAAATACCGAAGAAAGATCTCAGCAACTGTGATAACTACAGGGGCATCACTCTTCTCTCAATACCGGGCAAAGTCTTCAACGGGGTATTGTTAAACAGGATGAAGGACTGCGTAGACGCCCAACTTCGTGACCAACAGGCAGGATTCCGTAAGGACAGATCATGTACAGACCAAATCGCAACTCTACGGATAATTGTGGAACAATCAATTGAATGGAATTCATCACTCTACATCAACTTCATTGACTAAGAAAAGGCATTTGATAGCGTGGACAGAACAACACTATGGAAACTTCTTCGACACTACGGCGTGCCTCAGAAGATAGTCAATATCATACAGAACTCATATGATGGACTACACTGTAAAATTGTGCATGGAGGACAGTTGACAACGTCGTTCGAGGTGAAGACCGGTGTTAGGCAAGGTTGCTTACTCTCACCCTTTCTCTTTCTCCTGGTGATCGACTGGATCATGAAGACGTCAACGTCTGAAGGTAAGCGCGGGATACAATGGACATCTAAGATGCAGTTGGATGATCTAGACTTCGCAGACGATCTAGCCCATCTATCTCAAACGTAACAACAGATGCAGGGGAAGACAAACAGTGTGGCAGCAGCCTCAACAGCAATAGGTCTCAACTTACACAAAGGGAAAAGCAGGATTCTCCGATAGAACACAGCATGCACCAGTCCAATCACAATTGACGGAGAAGATTTGGAAGATGTAAAAACCTTTACGTATTTGGGCAGCATCGTTGATGAACACTCTGGATCTGATGCAGATGTGAAGGCGCACATCGGCAAAGCAAGAACAGCATATTTACAACTGAAGAACATCTGGAGCTCAAAACAACTGTCAACCAACACCAAAGTCAGGATTTCCAATACATATGTCAAGACAGTTCTACTGTATGGGGCAGAAACCTGGAGAACTACAAAAGCCATCATCCAGAAAATACAGGTGTTTATTAACAGTTGTCTACGCAAAATACTTCAGATCCATTGGCCGGACACTATTAGTAACAACGTACTGTGGGAGAGAACAAACCAGATCTCAGTGGAGGAAGAAGTCAGGAAGAAGCGCTGGAAGTGGATAGGACACACATTGAGGAAAGCACCCAACTGCATCACAAGACAAGCCGTCACATGGAATCCTCAAGGCCGAAGGAGAAGAGGAAGACCAAAGAACACATTACGCCGAGAATTGGAGATAGACATGAGAAAAATGAACAAGAATTGGATGGAACTAGAAAAGAAGGCCCAGGACAGAGTGGGTTGGTGAATGCTGGTCAGCGGCCTATGCTCCATTGAGAGTAACAGGCGTAAGTAAGTAAGTAATTCACGCTCCATTTGGATTAACAGGAATAAGTAAGTATGTGAATGTTTTACTTCGTACTAATTTCTCAATTATCATGTATTGTAGTTTAGGTTATTATTGTTAAGCCTATATAATTTATTCTAATGTCTGGACAATATCTGGACCAATAAAGTATTTTATATTGAATATAATGGGTTATTCATTTATACATGTTTTATCATTTCATTGTTCTGTATTCTAATAGATATGTTATATCTTCTGTACAAAAAAACTTATCATCAGTTTGAAGATTGTAGTATTTTCACTGTTGAATTCATGAGTCAATCTAAGTTAGATCAATAATGAAAACTTCGAAGCACTGGACGGTCATTTTGTCCCACTATTGGACTACTCAACAGTGCTCATTTATGATTACGGACGCAAGATTCAAACCCAAAACCTTCCGTCTTGCATATGAACGTTTGAACTGTAGATCACTGAATCGGCATTCAATGATGTTAATGTCTAACTGATCTTGCGTAACCCGTCATTCATTGTCCAAGGTTGATAACTCTCTCACACAAGAAAACTTTGAATTAAACCGTAATTTGTTAGAATAATTATAGATTCTTTGCTTTTATTTATGTATTGTAACAAGGCATACATTGCTGAGCAAAGAGATGGTTACTATTATTGTAATATGATAACATTGATTGACTTAAATAGTAAATTTTGCAAGTTATTACTCTAAACGTCATTAGAATATCTTTAATTGGAAACATTTTTTGATAATTTTCCAATCGGTACTAAATACATATTCTCCATACAATTCACTTGATTTGTGTATGAGCTGTGATACGACCCGGGTACCCAGACCGAAGCGAGTGGTGCTCTTAGGGGACCACATCTGGAGCCTTCAACCTAAAGTTCTAATCCAGAAAACGGTGGTAGCCGGTGACCAACGATTGATTCATACACCATTTGTTCCGTTAATATTCTGGAGCCCATATGTACGATTGGTTTGGAATCAGGGTTTTCCAACTCCCCACATGGATCCGCCATATCTACCAATCCGGTCAGAACACCGGACATTTGCTTTTCATCCTATCATTTAATTACATAATATACTATGGAACTTGTAAAAAACGGTGTTAACCAAATACTTTTATTTGGATAGCAGATCTACGGAGAATATTTTGTATTTAGTTTGTCACTTAAACTGATTTATTTAGAACAAACATCTAAAACTATTGAATAATTACACAACAGTATGTTTCTAGTTAGGAAGTATAGAAATTTAAAGCATTAAATGACAACTAAATTGTCCTAACATAACACATTCACTGAGTAAAATAAAGGTACTGATTTTTACCTCCAAGGTACAGTGTTAAGATCTGAATTCACAAAGACGTTAAAGTGATTAATGCAATAACTTGTGAAGTCCTCTCTAGGCTTTCATGATAGTCGTCGTAGTTGTCGTCGTAAGTTACTTTGTTTCCTTAGACAAAATAGTGCTAACTTACAAAAGTGATTATTAAACTGTCATATACAATATTGATTGATTGTGTTATTACATTACATACTGATGCCCCTTCTGATAACTAGAGCAATTTAGGTACATAGAACGTTCATTTTTAAGAATATTCACATATTCCTCACATTATTGAAAATCATGTACTCATCAGTGAATAATGTAAAGAAGTAATTTCAAAACTTCCACTGAATAACTGTGACCAATACATGTCAACCATATTGAATATGATGTAGTTACCGACTAATGAAATTGAAAAATGTTATCAAAAATTAAATGAATCTAGACATGTAAACAAACGGATGCCGGTTCAGACGTCTAAAGGGTAAAGTAGTGCATTCGAGACCTGAATGTTCTGTATTTTAGCTTTAGCAAGATCATAATTGTTGACTGTTATGAATTTCATACTACAATAAAGCAGTTATTCAGTGCTTCAAGATTACTATTAGCTGTCTAAATAAGGCCAGTTTGTGATATTACCTGTAAATTATGTTCATTGCTTGAGCAATAAAACTAATTCCATCAAAAACAAATAGATTTTAAACTTTATTTTTTCAGAATGATTTCACAATTTAATTTTTATAAGTATAGATAGATAGCGGTTAGCGGTGGAGTCCAGTTTGAAACGCGTTTCGTCTTATTTGAGAATCGTCAGCTGGATGTACCTGCATCTCAGAATTGATGTCCATTCTGGGATGGAAACTTAGTACCATTCTTTTCAAACGCCATCGCGTTATTCCCTTAGCTACTGAATTAAGGCTATATTAAGGCAATACCCACAATATGCACATACGCCAATAAAAGAATGATCAATTAAAGACCTAAACATCAATGCAAAGATTCAAGTAAGTAATATCAAGTGAATTTAATGTTTGTTCATGCTATAATGGACAAAATGGTCATCCAATTCATCCAGGTTTTCCACAGTGATTAAACTTTAGTAGACTCATAAATTCAACGATTGAAATTACTATAATCTTCACAAAACTCCTTTTATTCTATTGTATTTAACATTCAATTACGTGTTATTTTCGTCTATTCTTAGAGCTGAATGTGGAATGTCTGTTACTATGGTTAAACCCACACAGCTTATTCTAGCTTCCGGGCAGTCCAATTTATTCATTCTTTTTAAGTCACGTTTCGACATTGTTAGTTATTCACTTATCAATCATGACTATTTTTATATGATCACATATATATATATATGCCTGTGTACACTTCTGATCCTACTCATCTCATGTCTGTAATCTATTTTTATCAGGCTATAAATATTGATTAACGACTTGATTAAATGAGAGTTGGCTCACATGCCATTTCCACTGTACGTCATTTCGTTCCACTCTCTTCTCTTTGCTTCATTTACTTTGTTTCTTCGATCGTTTGTCTGGATCAGATATTGTGTGAAATACTACCCCTAACTCAGGGTCTGAAAAGCCGGAAAAATGAAAATGATCTTGGTAGTCTAATTACAGTATTCCAACACAAGATAATGGCTTTTAAGAATTACTTAATCCCTAACGATTCAGGCTGGGCTATTTCGTTTACTACTCTACATATGTGCTGTATGCAGTATAAACTATATGACTATGTAGTTCTGAAGGTCCCATATGAGACTGGAGGTTCATCATTGGTTTTGTAGATAGTTCGGCATTGCTTTGTCAAGTTTTGCTGACTGTTCGTGCACAAAATTGGTTTACTGATTAACCAATTTCATTCATACTGGTAGCTGCTTCTCAGTTTTCTCAAAAGCCATTTTCATTCAGACAGTGTAAAGCATGTTGCCATTGCTAACAACAATGAGTGTGATTGTCGTGTAAGCCGAATAGGTCAAATTCGGCCTGTTCGTACTGTGCATAATTAGTTCACATGATCATTGGTTGGAGTAACTATACATGAGACGCGAATATGTATATGAATGGTGAGAATGGTCCACCAGGGTGCTTGGTACCTGTGTGTTTTCGCCAAAGGATTGAGATGTACTATTCATATTGTTGCGTTAAAGACTATACGGTGTCTGGTTCCCTCTGTCAAACGGGATTAAGCTGTACTGTTTGGGTTATCACGTGAAAGTTCGGATGGTGTATGATTCTCCTGAAAACCACTGGAAAATTACCCTGTCCCACAAGGGTATATTATATAACTATAATTATTGCTGTATAAATGTGTATACTTGATTACAAGTAACAGCCTATGTACATAGCTCTCTCTAGCTTAATGGTCAATATCTTAAATATCTTTCGATGAATCATTCTCTTTAACATATATAAGTGTACTCGAATCCTACTGTTAGCCTTTACCTTGCTTAGCTGCGCCTTGTTTAATTTGACTATGATATTTGCCTCTGTATTTGCTTCCAAACACATTCTCCTCTTTGTTTCAAAATCATTCGATGTGTCTGTAACTTTTTTATCTGTGATATCTGCTTTTAAACTGTAACTACAGCTTCTTATCACCTTCTGAGTTCAAACACTGTTGGTATTTATATGATAAAGGTTGTCAAGGTGATTGATGAACGAAGTCAAGCTATTACAATTAAGTGAACATAAAAGATTGTAGGGAATCAATTTATAGATCATTCATTTAGCAATCAATTTAAACCTGATTGTTCAGTCTAAAAATGATCTCACATTGCAACCTGCATACAATCAATGACAATAAAGTAGTACTTAATGCTTATCCCAGTTTGGATGTTGTTTACGCAATTGAGACGACGAAAAGCGAATATCTTGTGCTTTAACCGGGTTGGTGAATATGGAGTATCCACCTAAAGAAGTAGGAAAACCTGTTGTGTCGGTTATTATGTTAGGCCCATATACCTTGTTCTAGCTTTTGGACAAACCAATCTATTCATTCTACTTGAGTCAATCTTGACTGTTTTTATATGAGCGCATATGTGTGTACACTTTCCATCCCATTCATCACATATCTTTGTATGACTATAAATATTGAATAATGCCTGACAAAAGGGGAGTTGGCTTACCCGCCATCTTCACTGCTCGTCGTTTTGCTTCTCTCTATTCTATTCGCTTCGTTTCATATACAAAATATATGTATTCGAAAGTCCATTCTCGTTATTTGACTCATTTAATTCCCTTATTGACTGATGCGATTAAAGTCAATGATTAAATACGAGGATAGGCGACACATATATTTCGACAACGATCATTTAAACGATCAAATTGGAGTCAGATTCCGGGCCACTAAAGTGGAGAGCCCGTCAACAAATATCGTCCGATCTAAATGACGAGAAAATAAAGAGCTTCACAAACCCTCATTCCAAACCAATGGTGCATTTATGGACTCCAGAATCTTGAAGGAACAAATAGTGTATGAATTAATTGTTGATCATTAGCTATCATAGGACTGCATCTTTTTACATTACTCCATTGCCTTGTAGAAAATACCTCCAAGTCAAAAGATCGAGCAGTGCTTCCATAAGAAAACCACTTGTTTCAATCTGAGCACCCAGGTAGTATCTCAGCTCTCATATAAATCGAATGGACAAATGTGGTGCTTATCGAATCACTACTCTTTTGAACCACTCATTATAAGGTTTAATAAATAAACAAATAAAGTTCCATCTAAACTTTGAATGACTTCATCCAATGATTGATAATCCTCTTTGGAGATAAGTTTAAAATTATTACATAGAAACTATATTTCATAAATTGATCATTATTATAATTAGATTCAAACTAATCATTTCAACAGGAAACAAAAAAAGACCAAAGTTTCATTTAAACAAAGTATAATGCGTTGGTTTTCTTTTTTCTTTTACTTTTTGTTTGTTTCCTTGACCACTCCCCCCCCCAAAAAAAATGTTTCTAAATTTGTTTGATACAATTTTGAGACGGTGGAGAAGATTAGTAGCTCAGGTGGATGATTTTGATGGAGTTTTGTTCTCTGAGCTGGATGGTTTGGTCGTGGAGCTTTCATCGTTCTTCTGAACGACATCATCAGCACAAACTTCAGATGGAAGTGAAGTGTTCGATTTTCTCCATATGTGTTTCACAGCTTGTTCTGTGCACCTCGATGTTGATTGGTTCTTCTTGACCTTAAACTTTTCATTGTTCACTTCTTTGTTTTGGTTGTGTCTCCCATTGTTTTGATTTTTGTTCTTATATATATGTATGATTTTCCTGATTGGTTGATAAATTGGATTGATTTCAATATGTTTGTTGATTGCTGATTGACCTAAGTGCCAGGCTTCAGTTCTTCGCAGCACTAGAGTCATCACTCAAAACTTCCAGAATCAGTGAAGAAACACAACAGGAAATAAGGCAAACCATAGTACCGATAACTCAACAGGTGAAAGAAAACAACCAACTGACTCCACAAGAACAAAAGGCCTTGAAAGAACTCAGAAATAGAAAGGATATTGTCATAATACCAGCGGACAAAGGACGCACCACAATAATCATGGACAAAGAAGAATACGTCAACAAAGCCAAAGAACTACTCAAAGATAAGAGCACATACAAACTGATGGACACAAATCCCGTCAAAAAATTAGACAACCAAATCTCAAAGACTTTAAACAAGCTAGTCAAAGCAGGAGAAATAACAAAACAAGACCAATGGAGAATGAAATCCAGTGGACCAGTACACCCTCGATTCTACGGCAGGCCCAAAATACACAAACCGAACATTCCACTACGTCCAATAGTAGCACTCCCTGGAACGCCAACGTACAATTTATCAAAAGAAACTTCACGAATACTGAGACATCTAGTAGATTCAGTCAAACACTCCATCAAATCCCCAACACAATTCTTGGACCAAATTAGGGACAATCAAATCAACAACGACGAACTCATGATATCCTTCGACATAACAGCACTGTTCACCTCAATTGAACCACAGTTAGCAAAAGAAACTATATCCCTACTACTCAACAACGACCCAAATCTCACCAAATACACGACGCTTCAAATTCAAAGTCTACTGGAGCTCATCGATTTATGCCTTACGACATATTTTCAATTCAACAACAAAATCTACAAACAAACAAAAGGGACAACAATGGGATCACCAATATCAGGACTGATCGCAGAGGCAGTGATGCAACGACTAGAAGCCACGATATTACCAGTGATCAAACCAAAAATTTGGATTCGCTACGTAGACGACACCTTCGTCATCGTCAAAAAGGATGAACTGGAAAACACATACAAATTGATCAACAACGTCTTCAATGACATCAAGTTCACAATGGAACAGGAGTCAAACAACCAACTAGCATTTTTGGATATATTGATCACTAGAACTGATACAGGAAAACTGGAAACTCAAGTATATAGGAAACCGACCCATACAGATCAAATTATCAACTACAACAGCAACAACCCAAGGGCTCACAAAATCAACTGCGTACACACATTGTTCAAGAGGGCGAGGACACACTGCAACACACTGGCAGCACGAAGAAATGAAGAGAAATACCTGAAGGACATATTCCAAAAGAACGGCTACCCAATCAATTTCATCAAAAAGCACCAACGGCACACAGCATCACAACCCAAGTCAAGCACAAAAATCAGTAAAAGGATCACCCTACCGTACATACAAGGAATATCAGAAACTGCAACGAGACTGCTGAAAACCTTCGAGATAGGTGTGGCACACAAACCAACAAAATCACCACAATCAATCTTATGCAAACCAAAAGATGAAATAACAAAGGAGAACAAATCAAACATTATCTACAAAATAAATTGTACCAACTGCGACAAACACTACATCGGACAAAGCGGACGCCCCCTCCACCTACGCCTACATGAACATCAATTAGCAGTCAAACGCCATGATATCTCTTCACTTATTTCAATACACAAGGATAACTACGGACACTCATTCGATTGGGAAAATGTAGAAATCTTAGACAGAGGAAACTCCAAAAACACCAGAGAATTTCTAGAAGCCTGGCACTCAGGTCAATCAGCAATCAACAAACATATTGAAATCAATCCAATTTATCAACCAATCAGGAAAATCATGCATATATATAAGAACAAAAATCAAAACAATGGGAGACACAACCAAAACAAAGAAGTGAACAATGAAAAGTTTAAGGTCAAGAAGAACCAATCAACATCGAGGTGCACAGAACAAGCTGTGAAACACATATGGAGAAAATCGAACACTTCACTTCTATCTGAAGTTTGTGCTGATGATGTCGTTCAGAAGAACGATGAAAGCTTCACGACCAAACCATCCAGCTCAGAGAACAAAACTCCATCAAAATTGATCCAATTTTGTTTCTTTTTTCTTCTTTTCTTTTCGTTTTTTTTATTAAAACAATTTGACACGAACTTCTTCCATAGTTAATCAAAGTTTCTCAATGACATTCCTTTGTTTAAAAAGAAAGAAAGAAAGAAAAGCCAAACTTCAGTTATCAAAGAAATTGAATCTTTAAAAAGGGAAAGAAACGAACCATATTTATTCATGTTGAATCAAGTTAAATGATTTGTTTCTATTTGTGTTGGGTCGGCTTCCAGAGAACTTCAACGGAGCTTCCAGAGGCCCAAAAAGAAGCCGAAAGGCTCTTGCCAATCAGAGTACGATGGAACGTTCGAGAATTCCAGCGTGGCGTGCTACCATTGGTCGGTAGCATAATATGACGTTAACGTATTGGCTGAAATAAGATGTTGATTTAACAGACGCCAACACCTATAAATAGCTTTGACTTTCTGTACTAAAACGAACCTTGGGATAAAGTGTTTTCTCTCATACTTGTGTCTTCTCTCTGGAGTTCAAGTCGCTGTGTAGTTCTA
This sequence comes from Schistosoma haematobium, assembly GCF_000699445.3. NCBI lineage: Eukaryota > Metazoa > Platyhelminthes > Trematoda > Strigeidida > Schistosomatidae > Schistosoma > Schistosoma haematobium. Next base: position 720,836 of record NC_067200.1, read on the forward strand.
GTCTGCGGGTTACGGGAATAGCTTAAGATGCATATATAGCGTTCAACCTACACGACTTATCAATTTGTTATGATGATAATGTGTGAATGAGTATAGACCATTCACTAGTACTCCTTATTCAATCATATTTTGAGAAATTCTTTCAACTTTTTTCCAGTGGTTATTCATTCTATTCATATTGGATTCCAATTCCCCAACTTACTGTGTTCTTCTGATATACACTCTTTCATTTTCATTGAAGATTCTAAGTTAACGCTTGCTTCATGATGCAGTTTGATCAGTTTTGAAATGTGTATCTCATTCACTTTCAACATCTTTTGCTAATTTTCTGTTTCAACTGGAAGTGTATTTGTTCACTCTTACAGTAGATTGTTTGTTACTGATGGTATGTAATTTACTTGTTTGTTTTATTATTTGAAGTGGAATGATCATAATAATGATTCAGTTCACTGAATGTTTACCTCTATACTGGTTCAAACTGTTAGCATGTAGTTTGCATTTTTACATAAAATCAGATCAGTCAGTCAGTCAACAACAACGTAGGACGAGGTACATATATGCATCGGTTCAATTTGCCATACCTCATCAGTACAACATGATGAACAGTGAAGTCATTGCAGTAGTAATCTATAAAAAAAAAGATTTTTTATAAGGATATAATACAAGGAGAAAGAATTGCTTCGTAGAGATAGAGGTATAAAACAATTTAGAATCACACCGTTTAAGGGAACACAAAGAGTGTATACACCTCATTTTATCTCACGGATTTCCATCTCCGCTAGTAAGGTCCCAACCAATACGGAGCTGAAACGAGAACTACTCACAAATATGTCGGGCTTGACCGAACTCAAGCAGTTTTCCCTTAGGCACTGATGTCACGCTCTTACGTTACTAAGATCACCTTTAACCCAGTTTAGTTTTCACGTAACTCTAGAAGAATACTTCCACGGTGTGGGCAACCGGGAAGTAAAAGCGCCCTTATACCACTAATAGCACATAAGTGACGTATGACTAGAACAGACAAAACCCGATTTTTGTAACAATGTACAGACCACCCAAATGTAGTTAATAGGATGTTATGATCCTTGCTGCCGAGCATCAGTTTACCAATGTTCAATATATGTGTACAGTATCATGTAGTTTCGGACATCTTTGCGTTCATTCAGTGAATGAATTCTAAATGAAGGAGCATATTTTTCATTGTGAACTTCACTTCATGTTCTAACTTTCACATAGTTTGTTTATTTTGTCTGATAATTTGAAATCTACTACAGAAGAGTGTTACTAAAAGGCAGTATGAAGATTCCTCCGAGATCATTGAAACACTAGAACGTATAGAAACCCCACAGTTGCAAATCAGAGGACAGAAGAAGACTGGAGAAATACGTGTTAAGACAAATATCGCATATAGACTTAAATAATCTACTTCTAGATTATTTCCTGAAGTTCAAATGTAAAGTAGTCACTAATCGATTTCATACATTTCTGAACAGAATCACTTGCTACTGGTAGAACTGGTCATTGGTCACACTATATGGCCAATTAATTCAATTTGGTCGTGTATACTTGGAATCTTGAAGAGAAAAGGAAAAAGAAGTAGATCAAGATACACATTGCGTCGAAAATTGAAAACAGATACCAAAAAAACCAATTGCAACTGGAGAGGATAGTCTAGGACAGAATTCAATAGGGAATTCTAATGGGAGGTCTATGCTCCTCCACGATGGGTAACAAGCGTAAATAAGTAGCACAGTTAAACGCTAATCCATTCCTTAAAAGATCTTAAATTTTTGGTCTAACATGAGACTTGATAGTATAACACTTGACAGGGTATACAACTTTCATGATTCTCACAACATTAAGGAACAGTCATGTATCGCTCCCTGATTTTTAAATCCCTTAAGCTTCAAAAGATCAGGTTATTAATTGATCATCTTGTAAGGTTTCATAGTTTCTTCCTGATATTCTAAGTACTAAAAAAAACGAGAAAATCCACTCCTAAGTGTCGTTTCTGAAATATGCTCTAAAACTGTAGGATAAATCCTTCGTTTCGTTCTACCAATGGAACTGCTTTAGAGGGTATACACAAGTTTGTGAATGTCATTGAAGGTAACCTGAAAGAAGTATATAGTGACATTGGAGTGAATCAATAAACATAGTTAATATTTCAATATCACTTTACCTGCATAGTATGTTTTGATAAGTACAACGTTATCCTTTCTATTATTTGTCCTTTTAACATTTTCAACGTAAAAGTGTGGGTAATCATGGGAACCTGAAACGATACGCTTTTATAGAATATTTTAGTTAGTTTTGTAATCATAGTAATAGACTATACAAACAGCTATTTATGGAAACGATTAAGACTATTTTATTTTGTGCATCAGATATTAAACTTAAATAAATAACCATTGAAAAACCAAAACGTAAACACGTAGCTACTTCATTTTGGTGCCGGAATCCTCGACAATGTTTTTATATCCGAACGGAGATTAGATCACGAGTAACTTCGGAGACCTATTAGTGGAATAATATTATCTATATATTCTTATTGTATAACTATTTAGTAATTAGATTGTATATATCTATATTCCCCTTATTATAAGCTTCATTTTGATCTATAGATTATTATGATACGATTTACTGTCCTTAAATTATGCTCAGTCTATTAACTACCGCATCCCACGTTCACAGGCACTTTTTGGCTTTATTGTGTATGAATGTTATTTCTTATTTTATGGTGTGTTGCGGCCTGTTTGTTTGATACATAAACCCAATATGTCTGGAATAAATTATTCGATTCGATTCGCATAATGAAAGCTGGTATTTGGTGTTCTGGACTCAGGTGGACGGGCTAGGCGGCTCATACCGGTCTAACGTCATTGGTTTGGAACAGTGCTATGATTGTAAAAGTCGTATTTTGATTAGTGGATAAATCACGTGATAACTAGCCGGACATAAAGTCACAACAAATGGTCATTGATGATCTCACTAAAGGATAGAACTTATAACATTTAACTTTCTATACAAATTATTAATCTTCAGACCAGTCAAACTGTATCCAGTAATTCACAAATTTAACTTCTGAAGAGGTTAGTACTAGGACAAAACAGTTAACCTGTGTTACTTAGCTTTCAATTTTTGTCTAACTAAAGTCATTATGCATTACATAGTGATATTTAGACATGAAATCATTATTGCGACATCAAAGGACGTATTCATATCAGTTATATATGTGATAAGAACAAGAGAGCATTGAATTAATGTTATATCTGTGTGTGAACTTTCACAAGTACATACTATCATGAATAGATACAACAAATACGATAAAATAGAACTACAAAGAAATATCCAGAATAGATTTGGTTGGAGAATGCTAGTTTGCGGCTTATACCCAATTAGAGGTAGCATACGTAAGTAAGTAAGTACACTGAATATTATGACGCTTCTTCGACAGATGTTTGATCCGTCGGGAAATTTAAACATTTATTCAATAGATTGATACAAAACAGTAACATCTAAAAATACGAATAAGAAGCGTTACGGCACCGAATTCTCAAAGAAGCAAGATATAAAAAACCTATTAAGGAAACTGTTTTGTAGTGAATGAGAACACAAGGAGGGACAATCGAACGTATTCTGTAACATCATTACAGAACATTCTAGTAGAATCTAAGAATCATACAGTAAAATAATTCATTTACAAAATGTCAATCAATTGTTTCACAGTTCACTGTACTTTCGTTTCCAGAACATTCATTCTTTATCCCCGCTCTATTATCTTCCATCTTCTTAACATTCCGTCGTCAGGCATTTCACTTTTAATTGATGATACATACTTAATTACTTGCGCCTGTTACTCCCAATGGAGCATAGGTCGCCCATCACCATCCTCCATCCAACACTGTCCTGAACAAGACTTTCCAGCTCCTTCCAGTTCTTATTCATCATTTCCATATCTGCTCCCAATTCTCGACGTGGTGTGTTCTTTGGTCTTACTCTCTTCCCCTTCTCTTCAAGATTCCAAGTCAGGGCTTGCCTCATGATACAGTTCGATGATTTGCGTAATGTATGTCCTATACATTTCCATCATTATTCCCTAATTTCCTCTTCAACTCGAAGCTGGTTTGTTCTCCCTCACAGAAGGCTGTTACTGATGGTATCCGACCAATTCAGGATGTTGAGTATCTTGCATAGACAACTATTTATAAATACTCGTACCTTCTTGATGATGGTTGTAATAGTCGTGCAAGTTTCATCTCCGCACAGTAGAACTGCTTTGACAATCGTATTAGGATTGTGACTTCGACATTTGTTGATAGTTGTTTTGAGTTCCATATGTTCTTCAATTGTAACAATACTACAGTCATAGTTAAAAATGGTACCCAGATGATATATACTACTTATATCTATCGACACGTATCTAATAGGTTTTGGGTTTGAATCTCGTGAGTCGGGATCATAGATGAGCACTGTTGAAGAGTTTCACAATAGGACAGAACAACCGACCAGTTCTTTCTAGTTTTTCATGTTGATCTTATGCAATATGTAACAACATAAGTATAATGTTCACTCCTGACTAATCATAACCATTTGATGTTTGATTTAAATACTTAAATGATATCAAAAATATTTAAAAGAAAATGATGAACGTATGCTTAACACTTTCACTTCATTCACATTATGCTAGACATAAACTAAAATTATAAGAAAGTTGTTATTACTATTTACACTTGAATGAAGAGATGATATGCATGAATGAACATTGAATTAGATTAGAATGTTTAGTGATAACTATGTTTATTGGATAATAAAATGAATCACTATCATTTATGATCTTATCTTACTTGTGTAAAGGAGTGAAGTATTGAGTGGATAAAGATGATAGCGTTTTAATTGAATAGTATTTGATTCGAATCCCAGAGTGAACATTGACTCGAAGATGTAAGTACATCTAGTTGATGAGTCTTGAATAGGACGAAATGAGTGTTTTGAATTTCACTGTTAGCCACTATCTACCATTACTTAGAAAGCTTGTGACTTAAGGTAATATGTACAAGATGCGTATATGCCGATATGAGACTGAGAAGGTCTAAGTAAACAATACCAAGTGAATTTGAATGTACTGTTTCTCATAGTTAACCTGTAAAACTGTTTTGAAATGGATTATTGAAATATCTGACATCGTTAGATTGACTCTATATGCTTTAGTTACAGTCTAATGGTAGATGAGTTTTGTAAATATTTGTAGGCTGTTAAACAGTAGGCAAAATTATGTATCATCCGTATCTCTTTATCTAATTCAATCCTATAGCTTTTATGTGTTTGATATCAATGATGTATGAAGTGTAGGAAGTTACTTGTCAGATAGTTTCCAGTCAGTATTCACAAATATAGTTTGTGTCTGTAAAACTGTAAAACATGAACTGATAACTACTAGACCACCAGCGAAAACATGAAGACATTGGATAGTTGGTTCGTCTCAGTAAGCAACTCCTCATCAGTGCTTATCTACGACTATAATATATGAAATCAAAATCATGGTCTTCAGCGTATTCGCTTACCGTTTAGATCAATAAGCCAGCAATAAAGTGTGTTATTGTCTAAATTCAATCAACCGGAGTATGGGATGGTAGATATAAAGTGCTAAGGAGTCCTTTACTAGTTCTTCCATTTTTCCAATGTTGATCTAATTAAGATCAGTCTGCGATTTATATTTTGAATTTCCTATAATCATCACAAATGTCAAACATCAATATCACAACTGAAAATGGATACTGATAGTGGATAGCTGTGGGTAGACAGATGTTTGAAATAAAAACCACTAAATCACAATTCACAGATGCTAATGTCTAAAGTGTCCTTAATTAAAATAAAACTGCCTGATGCTTTCTAGATTTCATTGATTCTCCTAGTAAAAGTAAACAGTATTACACAACTAAAAAATTTGCCATTGTTTATAAACTCATTCCATAAATTATTCTCAAGATCCGAACGATGTATTTTCTAAACATTATCAGCGTATTCACCGAATATGGCCGTCCACTCAATACAGTACTTTCAACCTGTAAAGAAGTGATTATTTACTTACGCTTATTACTACTCGTGCGGAGGAATACGCCACCCATCACCATCCTCAATCCAACCCTGATCACTGAGTAGTAATCAATAATAGTCAGTTATGTAATCAGTGATAGTGAACAGGTCATTGATAATTTGATGGTAAATGTTCCTTACGCCAGTTGTTATGCATAATGGAGCATAGGGTGCCGTCCAGCATTCTCCAACTGATTATATCCTGGAACTTCCTTCCTAGTTCTATCCAATTCTTGTTCATTCTTCTCATATCTGCCTCTATTTCCTAAAGTAATGTGTTCTTTGGTCTTCCACTTCTCATTTGGACAGAGAATTCCAAGTGACGGCTTGTCTTGTGACGTAGTTCAGTGTTTTCCTCAATGTGTGCCCTATCCACATCCAATGCTTCCTCCGTTGTGATCTGGTTTGCTCTCTCTCACAACAGGTTGTTGCTGATAATGTTTGACCAACGGATTCGAAGTATTTTGTGTAGACAGCTGTTGATAAACACCTGTATCTTGTGGATGATGACTTTTGTAGTTCTCCATGTTTCTGTCCCATACAGTAGAACTGTCTTGACATTTGTAATGAAAATTCTGACATTGATGTTGGTTGACAGTTGTTTTGAGTTCTAGATGTTCTTCAATTGAAGATCTGCTGCTCTTGCTTTGCCGATCCGTGCATATGCATTTGCATCAGATCCTTCTTGTTTATCGATGATGCTGTCCAGGTACAAGAATGTTTCCACATCTTCTAGAGTTTCTCCGTCAAGTGTGATTCGATTGTTGTATCGAAGAATCTTGCTTTACCGTTTGTGTATGTTGAGACCTACTGCTGCTGATGCTGCTGCTACAATAGTTTAAAAATCGAAATTACTAATCATTTTCATTTTGTAATCAGTCAACGTCTTCAAACTTCAGTAGTCTATGGTGACATATATTCAGTGATTTTTGTAACAACAAAAATAGAAACCACATTTTTTCTCTAATTTGTCACATTTTAGTTGTAACCGCATGTTTATCCGATATCTGTTGTTTTGCTGTATCACTTATTAAAAAAGACGATGATAATTGTTTCGATATATGATATACGATACTACTACCGGGTTGTTTAAAATATAGAACACTACCTACGCCGTTTGTTCTTCTGTTTTATTGGCCACCGTTTTGATTGAAGACTATAATAGTATTATAACATCATTATAGGCCTTCCGACTCAACGTTGGACTTTTGGCACGGATTACTATTGCATAATACTATTGGACTCCGTCTTCCTCATTACGTCTTTGGTGCAGTCACTTTCAGAGGAACACCTGTCAATCATGTGAACTCAGTTTGTGGTCGTTGTCCTCACGAGGCAGTTCACAAGTAACATTCATTCTATAGTAACTGTTAGTGTCTGTTTTGTTTAATATACCTTTTGTATTGCTAACGGTATTTTATTACCTTTGTTTTTACTAACGGACAGACATCTAGGTTTCTTAATCATTAATTTGTTTTGGTATATCATTGTTAACCTAGTGTATCAATATATTTTGTGTAAGCTCTGATCACTGAACATTTACCCATTAGACTACGAGCGTCTTAGACCTGAGCTTCTAATGACCTCCAGTATCCTTAGCACTTGAGAACATTCCCTAAGTCACCTATTTAAGCTTAGTCCCAACACAAAACCTAGGACTAACACCCAGAAACTGGAGAGGAAACACATCAGAACGAACTGTAGACACAACTACTACTCCTTAACAATAGTCAAATGCTGAAATTCCCTCCCGGCTGAGCTAGTCAAAGCAACTTCACAGGAGTCCTTCAAAAGAAAACTCGACATACTCTTAATAACTAAGGATTTGCGAACTTTTTTTCTTTTTTACATTTTTTATCGATAAAAAACAGAGATTCCTCCCTGGAGGTAATGCTGATCCTCTGCTACTAGATATGGAAGCCCATTAACCGAAAGCTTTTCTTATTCCGTACAAAACCATTTGAACCATTTTGGTAGGATCTAGTCACCTAGTATTTAAAAAAAATCATTATTCATGAAATTCAAATGATTCTAACGTCTTATCCAACAATCTTGTTTGATTATAATCAGAGAAAGATTTTTTGGTTATTAAAGTCATTTTAATAGTTGAATTCATGAGTCAATTGATGAAATTAGATCACCATGATAAACTTGGAAGCATTGGACAATCGTTTCGTTCTAGTATGGGATTCCTCAACAGTTCACATCAAAAATTCCGCCTCATCAAAGCTCTCTCTTCAGTTCTTTCAGGTTTTTCATGATCATCTACCTTCAATTGACTCATAAATTCAATGATTCATCTTGTTTGAGTTTTTTCCATGAAGAAGTTGAAATAGAATTCCTGAACAAAATGTTGAAATCATTACAATTTCTATGATTGAGATTAGCTTAACTATTCATTTTTCCAAATAATCATTATAGTTTAATATTCTATAAAAAGTTTTTCTTTCAATTCAGTTGTTTCATTAACTAGAAACGGTTAATCATTCATTATATGTATAATCTCACACACTCACTCACACACACACACACCATATCACACACGCACATACGCACATATACATCTAGATACGTAAATTCTCTAAGATGCAACAAAGTAATTATTTAAACCTTTTTGTATGAAATCCCTTTTTATCTTTATTCTTTTGTTTGGTTGGTTACTATTATTATTATTATTATTGCGTAACAACAAGTAATTGGAAAGTGTAATATCAATACAAACTCATAGAGACAGATAGATAGATAGATAGATAGATACTTGGATAGATTCATTTGCTTTACAATGAAATGGTTGATTACATCATAAAAACATACAATAGCAAAAGAAAACTTACAATTGATTCGTTTCATAATGTATATATATCCACACACACACACACACACACACACACCTATACGAATGATCTATTCATTGATGATTGAATAATAATTGCATCTATATTTATGGTCCAGTAAATCTTTTGAACAATAATAATAATAATCATAGTAATAATTGTAATGGTAATGGTAATAGTAATATTACTAATAGTAACAATAATGGTAATAGTGTGGTGCGTGCTACTTATATTGTTGTTAGTAGTATATGACGCGAGTTAAAAACGTAATGTCTGGCAACAGAAGATGGGGAAGATCAAGAAACGAAGAACGTGAACACAATGCGATTTGCGAGAAAACGCATGAACGATGAAATATGAGACAAAAGATTGATGTTTGCAACAGAAACAGTCCAAGTTGATATGAGGGATTGATATTTTGCAAATTAACGATTTACTATATGGTTTTTTTATTTTACCAAGTAACTCTGTAATTGTCCCAAACCGTGTTCTGTTCACTACAATAGTAACAGCAACAATAATAATGATAATGATGATAATAAGACTAAAGTAACTTTCTTTATACTCAATTACATCATTTCTAAGGGTTTCTTGCTTAAGGGATTAAAAAAATATTCAAAGAAATGAATTAATCAATCAATATGACATAAATAAACCAATCAGAATTGAGATAATAATTTCAATGAGGGAAATTTAAATAATGATATGAATTAACATTGATAGGATGAAATAATTGTTTATATAAATAAAGTGTTTATTTATTTCTCTAGTGGTTAAACACTTTCTCTAGAGATTGATAGATCCTAGGTTCGAATCCCGTGAGGTGAGATTGTGGATGTGAACCGTCGTACTAGGGTGAAATGGTGATCCAATGATCTAGCTTTAATTGACTCATGAATTCAACTATTAAAAATTACCCACTAGTGACTAGCTTCAAGTGGTATTTTTTTAAAGTTCTAGTGAGAAGCAATAACAAATGGGGTTTACCCATATCTGTTGTGAGAAAGTAACTTGGTAAAGACAATGGTAGATGGTGGTGCAATTTCGTGGTTTAGTTGAATTTAGATATTAACACCATTCGATGTCAACTCAGTGATTTACAGGTCAAGTGTTCGCAAGCGTGAACGAAGGTGCTGGGTTCGAGTTCCACGTGAGGGATCGTGGATGCGCACTGCTGAGGACGAAACAGCCATCCAGTGTTCCAAGGTTTTCCATGATGATCTAGCTTTATTTGACTCATGATCTCAGTTATTAAAAGAAGTAATGTCGAACCACTTTTTATTCATTTCCGTGTCATCATTTATTCATTGTATATACTGAAATAATAATAAAATCACATGTGTTCACAATCTTTTCCATTGTTTATACACTGGACAGTTAGTATATGTGAGAAATAGACTTGAATAGGTCAGAGAGTTTTATTTCAATAAACCAATACAACATACCACAACTACTTTTTCAACAACATCATGAAATATTCTGTAGAAATTTTCTAGATCATTCTTCATTATGATATTAAACATGAAATAATTAAACTTTCACCACACTAATGAGTTGTATTGAATAAAATACAAGTGGTCTACAGGACAATTTGTGAACCACATGTGGAAAAATTCGAACACTTCACTTTTACCTGAAGTTTGTGCTCATAATATCGTTCAGAAGAACGATGAAAGCTCCATGACTAAACCGTGCAGCTCAAAGAACAAAACTCCATCAAAATGTGCTGTGTAAATCAGCTTTGACCATGTACTAAAATGGTTGCAGAAACAAACAGAATCGAATGATCCAATAAGAATGGAAGATAAATGTCCATCATCCTCTATTGCCAAACACATAGTTGAAACAGATTATAACTTGGCTTTTGTGGTGTTGTATAAAAGTGTAAAAGTGTGTATACTAAGGTTTATTGAAGCCTTAGCCATACGAAAAATCAAACCCTCCTTGTGTGTATTCAAAAACAGTCTGTTCTCCCCTTAAACCTGCCTTGGCAATATTACCTTATTATCCTGAGTGATAAGGTTTCAAATTGTTTTCATATTATCTGCTTTATTATCCTCGGCTCCTCTTACCCTCCATTTTTTGTCTAGTTGACCTATTATTCTTCAGATATAAATGTTCTTAACAAGTATATAACATGTGATCGGATTGTTCGAGATGTATGCCTATGCTTCTCCATTGTGGCTAACAAGCGTAAGTAAAAGTAAGTAAAATTAGTTGACAGAACCTTGACTCCTTCTATAATATGAGATAACTAATCACTTTTCTATTCGTAAATCACTAAAAATCTTTAAGTTAATCAAATGACTTGAATCAATGCTTACTTCAGTAACATCACCGATTGAACGTATAGAGTTATAACCGTTACGTATTTTACCATGCGTTCATTGAAATAAAACACGTTTCATTCCTTTATGATATTAAAACGTATTTGTATTTTATGTCAAGGGTACTGCCCAAACTTTGAAGTTGGCATTTCAACTGTAAACCAGAAGGACTAATCAAACATAACTTCATCAGAAAATTGTCTCATGTTATTTGAAGCTTTAAGAAAAACACAACCAGTTGACTAATCAGAATGAACAAAAATGTTGGGAATCTTTCTGATAAACATTATACAGTGTCTAGGAGATAGCAATTCAGAACATCACATAATGTGTTTTCGGATAAAACTCATAGTGTAGTGGACGAGGACACTAGTGGAGACTAATCGAATGTAGTTAAACACAAAATTACAGAATATTTTAGTAAAATCTGAGAATCATACAGTGAATACTTAATTTGCAAAATGTCAATCAATTGTCCTAGATATCATAGTTCCTGTGCTTCCACATGAATCACTGTCTGTTCTCGTCGTATTTACTTCGATCTTCTTAACTTTCTGCTATCAGACAATTCACTTTTGATTGATGATACATACTACCTAAATCTATCGACATCAGTAGCATACATCAAAATAGTTCTATTTATTTTCTACTCTACTCACTTTTTGAACAATTACGACATACTACTCAATTTTGATAAGTAGTCTGGAGTGATTAAACAAATTTCCAGGCTTAAGCAACAAAATACATTGCACAATAAGTAAGAAAAGTTGGACAATTATTTATTTCAATTTCTGGAATTGTAGATAAATAAAATGGGTTTAAATATTTACTGAAGATTATTATTAAAATAAAAACAATGTCTGTCATCTGACTATTGATGAAATATAGATCCTAATTAACTCCATATATTAAGTTGGACGTAACCATTGTGTATTGAATATTATAACAAGGATGATGCAACGAAATAAAAACGAATGTATTGAAGACATTTTAATTCCAAAAATTCACATTGTTATCTTAAAAAAGTTGTGAAGTTAGAAAATGTGATGTGCTGGTCAACAAGAACTATTCAACATCAAGGTCTACAGGACAAGCTGTGAACCACAGGTGAAGAAATTCGAACACTTCACTTCTACCTGAATTTTATGCTGATGATGTCGTTCAGAAGAACGATAAAAGCTCCATGACTAAACCATCCAGTTCACAGAAAAAAACTGCATCAAAATGTGATGTGCAAATCAGCTTTAGCCAAATTCTTTAAGTATAACCTAGTTTATATATCCAAATACGTAGCGGACAAATTACTAGCAATTGTAGACGGAGATAGATATGGTAAAATGCTTATATATAATAACAGAATATTACAATAAGAGAAGTGAATGATTATGCCGAAGAGAATAATTTCAATAGAGCTAATTGTGATAAACATAAGGAAAAGTACTTCTACACTGAATTATAAAATAATTGTTCGAAATAAGATGACACATCGACTTATCAAAGAAGAATAAGTTGCGTAAGATATAACAAGAACTTTAAGAATTATTGCATGCTTATTCTTCTAGTTTTACTATAACGTTTAGATTTGAATATTTTAGTTTCTTGCACGAGATATTACTCATAATACAATAATAGCATCGGTGACCGAGTTAATACTAAGTGACTGAGTACATGAAAGAACCGTAATATATAGACTAGACCATATTGCATCAAAGCCAAACTAGTGAAACACTAGATAATACCTCATAAAGCTATAATGTTTCGAATTATTTGAATTATAGCACGAACTAAGAGTCGCAGAATTAACGCAGTCGAATTAAAAAGTAAGACACAAGCACAAGCGAATATATTGTATTTGGAATTCGAGTATCATTAGTCCATTCAAACACCACATCCGCCACAGCCAAAATAGGAGTATAAGTGTTTGTGATCGGATGTACGTCTTCTTGTTAAGTTCATTCTGAGTCTGTCCGACATTGTATAAGATAAAAACTTTGTAGTAGCTAGAAAGTGCCCATTAGTATTGGAATTAACAAACGAAATCGGAACAGACTCACCTGGAATTGTGTACAACCAGCATGTCGGTTTTGTAATGAAATCATTAATATCTAGAATTCGAACCATAGATTTTCCAACACTATCCTTCCCCACAAAATAATATTGAATCTTTGTATGCTCAAGTTATGAATAATGTGGCTTCATTTAAAACATATTTCTCACATTTTTTAGAGTAGAACTGTTTTTGTGATAAGGGTAAACAGCACTTGATATGAAATCATCCGAAATGTAATCAAACTCGAGGTCACTTAGTACTCGTGCTTCGCATTGAGCAGGTTTTTCACAAGGATCAAATGCGTTAAGAGGATCGGTAATATATGATATGACATCAGGATTTGGTTCTTCTGAAACATTCTCATGAAATTCATTAGGACTGTTATTGCAGAGCGTAGGATCGTTAACAAAATCAGCATCTATCCAAACCACATCAGGTTTTCGATCATGATTACGTTCATTTAACATAATTTCCTCAGAAATGCAAGTAGTTTTATTAGAAATATGTGAATCATTAGGAAAAGTCATTCTTGGTACAATAGCATGAGAATAGGAATCACTGTTAAATGAACGCAAGTTTGATTGACCCTGAGATTGTTGTCCATCATGACGACTAAGCAAAGTATCAGAAATCTTCATCGACTGGATATCAAGTTCATTGACTGCTTCGTAGTTAATACACGCAGTTCTAGCATCTTGAAAGGACCAGTTTGACATTTTTAACAACTCTCTTTCCAAATTCGATCCACAATTCACGACAACATTTTGGCTTTGAATGAAAATACATCCATAGTGAATAGCATTTTATTCGACGAATATTAAAGTCGATCTAAACACTACATTATGGAATGTTTCTCTCAGTTTTCGAGATGATATTTTATTACACTACCACATGATAAGCTGGAAATTCTTTGTGATTACTCAGTGTACATATTCATGAGAAAGAGAACTCGTTCATACTATGTCATTCACATTTCAGGACAACACCTCGGAACTGAATGAAACTAAGTTAAATGTTCAACGATGAGTATTGAGGTGTGGATTTGGCAGATTTTGATGACTGTTCGCATTCAGAAATGTATACATTATGCTGTCACCTGGTTCAGCAAAGCCCACTGCATTTGATTTCCAATAGATTTTGAGTTTCATCCATTGCCATCAGTCTGATGATGAAAACATGTCTTCTATACCACTTCAACATGTGAAAACTGATAAATAACATTGTAAACTCATTCACACTGACTATTTTGAAATTCATGCAGGAAAGTCAGTTGTCCCCAGACAATAAAATCACTTATAATTATCTTAATTCGACTGAAAAACAATGGAGGAGTTACGTTTTGGAAAAGATTTCAGTCGACCTATCGATATGGAATGTTTCAAATTATGTGATCACATTATACTGTGTGTACTGTCGGCTAGCACGTCACACTAGTTGGATCATGAACATTCATTGATAGTGAATTATATTTTATTCAACGAATATTGCAGTCAAACTGAAGATTAGATTGTGGGATGATTTTCTCAGTCATAGTGATGTTATTTCAATACTCCAACACATGAAAAACTGAAGAACATGAAGAACTATAGCAGACATTTTGAGTAGTATTGTTGCGAATGGTGTAGAAATCATAAGTGGCTCTGCTTCAAGAGTTATGTGCGTGACTATCAACTCATGCAGTAGTAGACTTAGGACTTATATACTCCGAAGACTTGTCGTTTACAGAACAGATATTAAAACAGACATCTAAGTCTCAACGTCCAATAGGTTACATAACTCGAAACCTTTAAAACAATGAGTCATTTATTCTAATGTACAAAGTTTGTGCTCGACGTCTTCTAAAATATTGCATGTTTATTCTTAGCAGTGCGCGCATAAAGGATAAATTAAGGCTGTAATCAGTATAGAGAGGATTTACACTTCGTATTCTTGGAGCTGTTTGCACCTTAACTTATAATTCTAGATGTAATAAACTTGAGCTAGACCCTTTATGGAGGGGGAGACTCAAACTAAATTTTATCTTCTTCTTTAAACTACTTCATTAACTATCGTTTACATTCGATCACGCGATTCAATATGCAGAAACTTCTCATTATGACATCCGTAATTCTTTGGCACTGGTGAAACAAATTCATTCTAAACTATCTCTTTATATGAATTACTTCACCTGTAAATTTTCTAGACTCTGGAATAACCTACGACAATCTATCCGTGCGATAAAATCACTCCCATTATTTATTCGCTGCATCGATGCATACTGCTGCTCTGAAAATGCAATGAATGGTCTAGCACCTGGCTCGGCCATGCAGGCGTGGTCTCTGCCGAATATTACCTTATATCTTTTATTCATATTAAATATATTGTTCTTTCTCTAGCCTAGGCTTGTTTATCATCATGTATTGGTAGTTGTTACGATACAGTGAGTTGGTGTAGACGATGATGTGACTTCCACGTAAGATCTTATAGATTAGGCAGTTATACCATGACAAATCTACAATTTTAGGATTAGGTCTATTATTAGAGCAGTACTAATATCATAGTAGACCATAGTTCTACATTGGTGAGCCCAACTAAAGAAACGCAGTTTATTATTGCTAATCCTTAGATCCACCTTAACCTTCTCAATCGATTTTTATTTGTGTAAATCCATTATTCCAATAGTCCTCTGATTAATGCTCACATGCATTATCGTAATGTTATTTTGATTAGTACTCATAACATACAAACTCAATCGATATCAATAACCGGTTATCTATATCAATTAGCTTTGATGGTTCATTAACAAGCTTTAATAGCATTTACATGCTTCTGCGGAATAAACTTGTTTAAACATCTAGCTCTATCTAAAAATAACGTGAATATACATCGACTAACAATGCAATCAAGGACTAGATAGTCATCTGGATCTAATTCTTATTGTTCCTTCACTTAACACATCATCCTGTTTTAAACTATACACTATCCTGTAATATCTTTCTTCTGACCACTGCCTGCCTAATTTCAAATTTTCGAGTTCTATTGCCAAACAACAAGGATGACACTTCTCTAAAAACACGGTGAGTTTCAGCCATAAGTTTTCTGCAATCATAAAGTCATTTTAGATGGCTCGTTCAATGGTGACCGCAAAATTATCTGGATTCATTCGGTTGTTCTGATCCGAGCGAGTGGCAAAAACATCAACAGCATCAAGGACTCTGGAATTAATTGCCATATTGCATGTTTTATTCTGGATACTTTTGGATCATTACTACTCCTCACGAATGGCGTTATATATGTCGTCCACTGAATAATCTAATTTTCAAAAATAACCCAGGCGAGTTCAACTATTTTACTCAATGATTTTTTTACTTAACATGTATACGTTTTCCGGTTGCTTTTGCCATATATTTGTAAGTGTCCTTAGGCTAAATGCAGTAACTTCTTATGGAATGTTTATAACGCGTCATATTCCTGCTTGAAGTTTCACAAGCAGTCTAAAACTAATATTATTTCCTGGTCATGTTCATTATTTTTAAATCGTCATATACGTCAACAACCTGCATGATAACTTGGCACATACATACGTTACACTATATCTCCATGTCTTCTAATTTTAGAAATAATCTGGATCGCCTTTAACATTTATTAATAAACCCATCATAGTCGTTGTTGCTAATCGTATTTGGGTTTATGACTTGGTTTATCACATTAACAGCCTAAAATGCGAACATAGTTTAGATAATAAGATTAAACATTTAGGGACTATCAACTGCACTAGTAAAATAACTAAATCCACAGGTAGCTGTTGGCTAAACAAACGTTTAAAATCAAAACTCCGTAGCCTACTAGAATTAACACTAAACGAATATTTCTGAATTGAAATTTATAATTAAATTAGGCGTCTCGGATTCTTTAACGTTATAAATTTCTGATGATTTTGAATCACCTACAGCAACAATACCTATTTTTGCACTGACTAATCCTTAATCAACACTATAACTAGTTAAATTTAATAGTTTCAGGATATCGTCATAAAGCATTGTCATAACTTGACAATCACGTAATATGACTGATAAAATTAATGAAACTATTAACGAAATCGGTCAACAAATTGACTTATAATTACCGTTAAATGGTGTTGTTTTCTTGGTATGTTCATCAATCACAGATAATTACAGTATGTTTCTCTATCAGTTGATCATTCAGTAAATATCTCAAAACCTTGTCTGTCTAATTAATGGTTTAGCGACACAATCATGCATGCAAATAATCAGTATAAGCAGTCGAGCAAATCTCCTGCAAACTGAAAACATCAATATCGAATTTACCCCAACACTGACTAAGGTTCAAGCCATTATCATAGACATGAGTTGGGAGTGTACTCCCCCTGGTTACAACTTATGTTCTCCCTGATAATCACATGAACATCACTCACTATTAATCATCTTGTAAAAAATTATTTAGCTAAATACATCTTGCAGCACCACATCACTTCGTAATATGATATAGGCCTAACTGATTTTAATAACCTGTAGAAGAACTCGAACTACCTCATGATAGAATGATTCACATTGGTACAGAGATCTAATAAGATTAAACTAATCTGACAGTAACTATTATTATGTTTATTTATAATTCCATTCATGAAGTTCACCTTCCAGTTTTCTAAGTTAAAATGTGAAAGATGTTTCCCGTTTAAGAAAATAGTTACCGGTATTATATGCATCAATTGAATGTCGATTATATTTGTAACTCAAAAGTAAAACACTGCTTACTTATTGGTGTTTCATTTCTCATAAGAGATAAACCTATCCCCAGATAATCCGAAGCATACTCAGTCTGATATTGAATTCGACAACTTTTATTCATATTGTTACTATTATTCGGTTACTCAGGTAATAAAATATTGTTTTTGTTCTCTATACCTGACTGCTCAATCTACAATTTGTGCTCATTATCATCATCATCAAAATATACTTACAATATTGAAGTATTTGATTTTCTATGTTTAATTTGATGAAGCGTCACCTCATTTCAAGGTTTAAGATGTCACCACTGAGTCATCTGGAGCAAAATTAACTAGGCAAAAACGTGGTAGATTGAATTATATCTAATAATATTGAGTTTTAGATAAACGTAGCATTATTCAATACCTGGTGATCAATCGATGTTTTAGTTTTAGGTTATCTGATTATGAAGTATGTTTTATCCAGTCCTCGAAAATTAATTCAATCAATCTTAGTTATTCGACCCACTGAATTCCTCCTAAGTACACTCTGCCTTCTAATTGATCCTTATAACAAGTTATATTTCACAATTATCATAGAGAGGGAAGAAACATACTATCATCACTTATTCTTAAAGTATTAACTTACAGCTAGAAGGCGATAGTGTAGAAATCAATTTATTCCACGGAAAAATCGTACCTTCCCACTCGCAACTTGTTTTTAAAAAGGTTGACAGGGATTCCAAATTAAGGAGAATCATGAAGCACAGTTCACTTGTAATTTAACAATTTTCTCTTTTAATTGATGTAAGTACTTAGACTGAAACTAGAATTTGCTGAACTTACTAATCGTTTGATATAAACTAGTAAGAAAATGAAATGACACTTTTTTCTATAAACGTTAACTACTAATTTATCAAGTACAAATCTGATGGGAACAGATCAACAACGAAGCCGTGATAAACAATGGAAGCTCTATTTTTTGGAGACGTTATTTCTCATAATTCAAAGTTTGTGAAAAACTAACATTTAGTTTTATCCCTACGTTATTGTATAAACCGTATGCTTCCGTTTGGTGTGAAGATGACACAGGTATTCAATGTTTGACAACGCTTCTACCAGTAACACCTTCTAATATAAATCGTACCCAACAAGAGAAATCAAAAGACAAAGTCGAGGAGATCGGAAGAGTGTATTTGGCGATAACCAATATATCGGAATTCTCTGATCTTATCTGGCTAGCGATGACAGTAGCAGTTGAGCACGGCGTTACTACACGTGATGTGGTACAGATGCATGACCGAACGCCTTTCAGCTAGTTCAGTCCACTAAAACATGTGGTCAGCATACAATGTCGAAAACTTACAGAGCTATTTATTTTGGAGATTTATTTACCGCTACGGATGAATGATTCATTGCTATACCCTTCTCTGTTTCAAAGTTGTTGGAATTTAAACGTGATCTCTTGTACCCTATATGTTCGACCTTAATGAACTGTTTGGAGATAAAATTGCATTTTTCTGATTGTTAGTGTGTTTTGGTCGTGTTAGTCATCTACCTAAGAAATGCAGTAAAATCAGTCAAAGACAACAATTTTATGTGTTCTCTGAGCTATAGCTTTCATTAATTTTTATTCCGGACATCTTTAGAGCCTAATTCTTCTCACTAATTCAACTAAATAGTTCACAGAACCCATTAACATCATTTCAGATAACAATGTATAAACGAATTTCTTTGTATTAACACTACAACAAGGAGAACAGCCAGGATGACAAAGGAACAAAAAGCAACTGGAAATAGTAATATTCACATATGTAATCGGAAAGTTGTAAAATAATACAGAATCGAGATTTCCAAAAAAGAAGAGTAAAACGTTGTGTGAATTGACAATGGGTTGAAGAAGATTTACGAGAATAGGAAGGATATTTGGAGAGAGAAATGAGAGATAATACTGTGGTGTTTGAATTAAATAATGTTTTTTTGTACTTGTTGAATGCTCGATTTCTAATTCCAAATACAATACATTCGTTTGTGCTTGTGTCCTAACTCAAGTGCGTTATTTGTGTGACTCTTAATTTCTACTATAATTCAAATAATTTCTAAACATTATACTGTCCTTGCAATGGAAAAGTTAGATATTCATTCAACTTCTGAAGCTTTTGAGAATTACTTTGAAAGGTTCGAAATCTGGTCTACGACCAAGGAAGATGATGAGGTGTTAATACTGTGACACATTTCCTCACACTCATCGGAAAAGAAACATACAGCTTATTAAGAACTCTGGCTATGCCGGAAAAGCCTATCTCGCTTCCTTATACACCTCTCAATAAACTGCCGCTAGACTATGTTATTTATACAAATTTTGAATGCGATAAAAGAGGGAGATTTCGTAAAATGATTCATGAGGATACAAAAAATGCCACTACATAACTACGTCATCCCGACCCAGTGCGTACTCAAGGCTATGCAGATAATTCATTGAGGAGTTGCAATGCATTTCAGGAAGATGAGCACAAGTTTGCCCAGTAATTGTCCAGGGCATGTTCCACTCTTTTAATTCATGTAAATTTCGTAATTCTAAGTGCTTTAAATGTGGTGATATTGGACTTATTCAGTCAGTCTGTAATACTAATGTTTATCTTACTGCAACTAATATTAAGTTTTGTAATTCTGATTCTACTGAGTCGAGCATTTATGATGATCATTTATCTTAATCAACGATTTCAAAAGACAGTGCAGAGTCATATGGCAGTTCAGAGTTAAATGAAATCCCGAATTCTTGTGAGACAACTGTTTCTAATCAACCAGCTTATCAGATTTCTCATGTTATTGTACCAAATATGGCTTTTCCTAATGATCCACATATTTCTGATGAAGTTCCTTACAAATCTGAAGAAAAATATGTTAAAT
The DNA here is from genome assembly GCF_000699445.3 of Schistosoma haematobium. Taxonomy (NCBI): domain Eukaryota; kingdom Metazoa; phylum Platyhelminthes; class Trematoda; order Strigeidida; family Schistosomatidae; genus Schistosoma; species Schistosoma haematobium. The sequence continues at coordinate 741,758 of NC_067200.1, forward strand.
GAACCTAGTCACGATTAAAAACCTGAGGCAGTCTTGATAGATGCTGATTTTTCTACTGATCCATTACTGTGCAATGACATTATTAATAAATTTCATGAAAATGTGTCAGAAGAATCAAATTCTTATGTCATATCATACATTACTTATCTTCATAATGCATTTGATCCTTGTGAAAAACTTGTTTGATGCAAAGCACGAGTACTAAATGACCCAGATTTTGATTACATTACAACACACACAATGTTAACTGAACACTACACACCACAGAGGGAACACGGAATGGAGACCACCAGTCGTTTATTTTTAAAATTAAAATTTGCGGGATCTGTACAGAAAAGAGAGCTAGTTTGCAAAACGGTCTTATGAGTCAACCTGTAAGTTTAGTGCGTGCAGGGCGTGCTCTCCTTCTTCTTCTAAGGCATTTATTCTTGCTTGTCCTGCAATAGAAAGAAAACAGAATCTATTAACAACATCACACATGATGATTTTAATCCCGTTACATTGCCCCCTCTCCTAATGAGGCACTGTCCTCAGTGCCTGATCTTAAGCACGGCTATGCTGTCCGTCCTTCAGATGGTACTTCGTAAAATCTAGTGTCCGGCGGTGGATCAGCGAGTTGAGCATCGAAGGGAAATGTCGTCCGTGCGCACAGGAAAGGGTTTGCCCAGCAGATTATGGCGAAAATGTTGTAAGAGTTTTACTAGTGCTAACATCTCCCGACGTGTTGTAGAATATCGTGCTTCACTCTTATCTAGTCGTCGACTAGCATACGCAATGACCCTTTCGTGTCCATCTCGAGCTACTTGTGATAAAACTGCTCCAATAGGTGGAGAAGTTAACCGAGCCTTCAAAGCATCGAACGCCTGTGGACACTTACTGGTCCATAAAAATTTTCGTCCTTTGTGGGTTAATAGGTGTAAAGGTGCTGCTAATGATGCGAAATCACGTACGAAGCGTCCATAGTAAGAAGCTAGTCCAAGGAAGCTACGAACGTCTTCAGGTGATTTTGGTTGCGGCCAATTAACAATCACACGTGTCTTTTCCTTATCTGTTGAGACTCCATCTTCTGTAATGCGGTGCCCTAAGAAAAGCACTTATTTTTGCAATAGTCGACATTTAGATGGTTTCACTTTTAGGTTATGCTACCTAATACGTTGTAGGACTGCCTTCAAATTGGCATTATGTTGTTCTGGCGTGCTGCCATATACAATAATATCATCAAGATAGATTAAGCACTGGTGCGGTACGAGACCTTGCAGAACTGTCTGCATCAATCGTTGGAAGGTGGCTGGGGCATTAGTTAGCCCTAAAGGCATTACTTGAAATTTATATAAGCCATTAGGCACTACAAATGCAGTTTTTGTTCTATCTTGGGGTCTGACTTCCACTTGCCAATACCCTGATGCTAAGTCTAGAGTTGAGAACCAGCGAGCACCTTTCATGGCATCTAAGGTAGCGTCTATCCGTGGAAGTGGAAAAGAATAACGCTTAGTTATCGCTTTAAGGCGCCGGTAATCTACACACAGTCGTAGGGAGGAATCCTTCTTTTTTACTAAGACAATTGGCGATGTCCAGGATGACGAAGATGGCACAATAATCTTTTTTTCTAGCATATCTTTTATCATTGATTCTAATTGAGGCTGATAATGCACCAGGACTCTGCGAGGTGGTTGGCGTAATGGCATGTGGTCACCTGTAACAATGGAATGTTGCACAATGGTTGTCCGATTTCCAGAGATATTCTCCGAGAAAACAGTGCTAAATCGTTGGAGTAAGTCAATGGTAGCTTGACGGTCCTTTTCACTTATCACTTGAATATCTTGCACCTGAAGTACAATCTCTGCAATTCTCACATGGGCTACAGTTTCGGTTGGCATTTCCTGGCGTTGTGGTTGCACGACAACCCCGCCAATTTTAGCTTCCGACTTACTCATGTCTATTGAGGCCTGATATCTTAGCATGAAGTCAACCCCGAGTATCATGTTCCAGGTCAGTGTGAGGCAAACCAGGAATTCATGTCGAAAAGAGTTCTTGTTTATTGTTAGCTCTAACCCGATCTTAGAACACGTTATCAAGGGGTCTCCGCTCGCCGTGAATAATGTAGAGGAGCACTGTTTACGCTGAATGCTGTGATTAAGTCTCTGCAAGAAGTCTTCCTTAATGAGGGATACTGAAGCTCCTGTGTCTAGAAGTATATCTAGCTCGATGTTTTGTACTCTACCTTTAAATGTAGTTGGATTGGCATGATTAACATGGGAAGATAAGTAGCCAAAACACCGCTTACCTGGTTTACGAGGGCGGTTGTGACCGCATCTTCTGGCGTTTCTGCCAAACCTTTTGCAATATATACAGTCGACTTGACGCCCATTGTAATTTCCCCATGCTGGTTGTTTATTCCATCTCGAATTTGACTGTCCGCGGATAGCAGCTCGGCCGGGAAAGTCGGTCACAGCGATTGTAGCCCGGCAGGTGTCCGGGCCACTAGATTTTGTGGCTCGTTCCACAGTCGTTAATGATGATGAATGTGCATTAGATAAATTCACTAGTTTGTCAGCGGCCAGGAAGCTTAATGTTGTTCTCTTTACGTCAGACGTATCAGTTGGTGGATTTCGAAGAAAGTGTTCTTTGAGTGGTCCGGGCAACAGGCCCTTGACAAAACGTGAGCGTATTAGTTCCTCTCGTCCCATCATATCTAACCGGGGGAATGCTTGTACTGCGACTTGCTGCAGGGATAGAAGATAGTCTACTGGACTCTCGCTCGCTTTCTGGTGGCGTGATAAAAACTGAATTGTCATCTGCTGGGTGTCTACGGGCAGGGAAAAACAGTCGTCTAGAATTCTCCAGTTTTGTGAGAGCGTGTTACTAGCCGCAAAACCGTTCGCTATAGCTCTACGTACTGCTTCATCGCTCAGATAGGAAACAAGGTAGTTGAAATGCTCGGTCAATGGAACTCTCTTAAGGTGCGCTGTGACTTTAAATTTCCAAGCGGAGTAATCTGATGATGTTTCGAGCAGTGGTGGCTGGCGTGGGGTTGAGCCGATAGTAGCCCTTATTGAAATCAGAGGGGGTTCGTCTGGGTTCTCATCGCGTTTTTCCATCTCACCTCCGACACCAGTTGTAACACATGTAATCAGCATTCATTGAATGACGGGAAGACCTAAAGCCACAACACACACAATGTTAACTGAACACTTTATACCACAGAGAGAACGAGGAAGGGAGGCCAATAGACGTTTATTGTTAAAATTAAAATTCGCGGGGTCTGTACAGAAAGAGAGCTAGTTTACAAAACGGTCTTATTAGTCATCCTGTAAGTTTAGTGCGTGCAGGGCTTGCTATTCTTCTTCTAAAGCGTTTATTCTTGCTTGCCCTGCAATAGAAAGAAAACAGAATCTATTAACAACATCATACATGATGATTTTAATCCCGTTACTGTTCTATATTTTAAACTACGCGGTAGTGGAATCGAGTATTCTTCATCGAAACAATTATCATCGTCTTTCTCACAAGTGATACAGCAAAACAACATATATTGAATAAAAATGTGGTTACAAATAAAGTGTGACAAGTTGGAAGAAAATGTGCTTTTTATTTTGTTGTTACAAAAATCACTGAATATATGTCACGATGGATAATAATGATTTCATTACAAAACCGACATGCTGATTGTATACAATTTCAGGACGCAACGTGAGTCTGTTCCGATTTCAGCGTATTCTAGATAATACAGAGTTTTTGTCCAATACAATGTCGGACAGACTCAGAATGAACATAACAAGAAGACGAACAACCGATTACAGGCACTTATACTCCTATTTAAGCTGTGGCGAATGTGGTGCTTGAATTAACTAATGATTCTTTTGTACTTGTTGAATGCTCGATTCCGAATTCCAAGTACAATACATTTGTTCGTGCTTATGTCTTAATTCTTAGATCAATTGCGCTAATTCTGGGATTCATAGTTCGTACTACAATTCAAATATTATAAATACGCACATTTTAAGGACTACAAAACAATAAATAACAGTAGCGACTGTCGATAGGACTTAAGTTGATCGAGGTCCGTGGAACCTTTGCAAAATTCGTATATTATTTAAATAATAGGCATAAGCTAAAAACAAACCAACTACTCCAGTAACCGAGAGAATACAATCACTAATGGGATGAGATACAACTGACTTGACGATAACTGAAGATTTCTCTGTTTGATGATAAAATGATTAGTAAAACACAAGTAGATTAAGAACAAAGGTTGGTGCACAATAATATGAATTCATTTTATTTCGTTAGGTTCTCATCAGCTGCTTACAACCTAAAATATTTAAAATTCAACGTTATTGTAGATATTGACATGCTTATACAACAGAGGGCGATGAAGGATGAATATATGTAACATAATGTGGTAAAGATTTCGTTAGAATTCATCAGGTCATAAAATTTTTTTGTTTCGAATATACAGAGTTTGGGAGGGAAGGTTCCAGAAAATTGAAATAGTGATTAGAAATCATGGAATTAAAACACATTAGACGATTATGTAATGAAGTAACTGAAGATAGAATAATGTTAATAAAGAGAGATATGAATTGAAATTGGTCAGTTATGAGTGATGTAATTATAAAATTCAGAAAGAATTGAAATGACGTAAACAAAACAAATAAAATAAAAGGGGTAGGGTGAATGTTACCAGGGCAAAGAAAGATTTATTACTGTTTCTTTTTGTATACAAAGATCTGGTTTTAAACGTTTGATTGCTATTGCTTCCGCGAATTTCAAAAGGTTTGAATATGATTGTTTGTTGATCACCTTGAAGGACTTCAGTATATCGACTTCGTGTCCACATACCATACCTACAGATACTGATTGCCAACTGAATAATCGGGGATTGCATGGATTCAGGATTATCGCACAGTAAGTCAATGTCATCCGCATACTCAAGGTCGGGATGTCTTTCTCCAGGCAACAAATACACACCGCCACTAATTACATCCAACACAGCCGTTTTCAGAATGTCATTTATGGCAAAGTTGAAGGGGAATGATGAGACTGAACAACCCTGTTTAACCCCACTGCTTGAATAGATCAGTGAAGAAAGGTGGTTGTATGCCACCCCTCTACCTGAGGTGTTTGTACATGGAGCCCCTTCAAGATGTTATTGAATTTCTCAGACACACCTTTCTTCAATAGACAATCCCAGAGAACAGTCCTGTCCAACAAATCGAAGGCAGCCATTACGTCGAGAAACACTGTGGTTGTTGGCCTGTGATAAGTATGACGGTGTTCTAATATTTGTTGAGTCAATCACTTTCGGGTTTTGAACAACCTACAAAGTATGACGGAAGACAAACCGTCATCTTCGCATATTGTATCCCTCACACCAGACTTCTTGTTGCCAGTGGCTCGGATGAGTTGGAAGAGCTTCCGGTAATTACCAGATGCAGCTGCTGCTTCCAGCTCATTATCACGCTTCGACCACCAGGCTTCTCGGTCCTTACGCAAGCTTTGCCCAATTTCCATACGTAACATCCTTCGTTTGTGGTCGAACTCACGGTCACCCGGAGTAGACCGACGGGCTTCAATGAGTTTTAAGGAGCCTGAAGAAACCCAGTGCTTATAAGCGGGAACGTTTCGCGAAGCATTAAGCGGCTTTATTCGCCATTTTCATGAAGTTGCAACTAATGCCCATCGATACTTTTCAGTGGAATGGTACCTAGCTTAGAAACTAGCTCCATTCGATACTTTCTTGCAACAGAAGTTGCAACCAACTTGCTGACATCAGTCCTTTGATAGCGGTCACTTCGTTGGCCACTGAAAAGTAAGGTAAGATTAGCGCAGACCAAAGCAGGACCAGAGTCCAGATAGGTACTCCAGAAGGAGCGGCAGTCTTGTACACAACCACGCCAGCGGTAGCTGATCGCGATGTGACCAATCTGAGTCCAGGCTTGAGATGCAGAGGGAGGACGCCAGGTGGCACATTGGCGATGACTGTGCCGAAAGTTAGTGCTAGCCAGAAACAAGTTGTGGTCTGTGCACAGTTGCAGTAGACGGTCCCCGTTATCTGGCCTGCGATCAACGAGTCCCCATCGGCCACCTAAACGACTCTCTTCTGTGCCTAGACGCCCGACCTGAGCATTCAAGTCTCCGGCTAGTACTACAATATCTGTCGAACAGTTAATTGGTGATAGAATTCATTCTTGATTACATCCAGGCTGCAATCTGTCGGGGCATATGCGGAGGTGACAAAAAGTCATCGTTTCTCACGCCGATTTCTTCTCACTTTGATGGAACTTTCTAATCTAACAACACATAATCGACTAGTAATATGGATCCAGTCGATTAGTGCTGCATCGTCATCAGACGAAGGTGCCACAGGATCCCCGGATAAACGCTTGTAAAACAAGGCTTTTGACGTGACAGATGGAGTGCGAATTTGTATTACTTCACCAGAGTCTAGAATACGGGTCTCGGATAGACAACAAACATCAATATTCAGACTTTCTAAAAACATAGCAGTCCTATCTGTCGTCTAACCTGCATTACTGTGAGAACATTGAAGGCTGCCAGTTTGAATGGTGCATGTGGTTTTGGAGAAACTACTTCAGTATTCGTATTTGGTGGTAGCACTCAATTTTCAACCGGTCAGTGACTCGAGAACGTTTAGATAGAACCGAGTTTCCACCATAGGCGAGCTGCTGTATAAGTTGAATAATTAGGATACACGGAGTGGGAATAAAAGAGGTTGAACACGTGATGTAGTAGATAACAATAATGTGAATCATTTGACTGTTATTCGAAGCAAGAATAGTATTTTCCGTAAGTATCGTGGGCTGTGATACTTCACGGGTGCCCAAAGCGAAACAGGTGGTTTTCCTAGGGAGCCACACCTTGAGCCTTAGACCTAAAAGTTTGATCCACAAGGCAGTGGAGCATCGTGCGGAGATGCAATCCCATGATCGCCGGTGACCAACCTTAGTTTCATACGCCATTCGTTCCTTCAGGATACTGGAGCACACTGATATGTATAAGTAACAATTGTCATCTTTAAATGATAACTTTTCGTAGTACTCAAACTATATATCAGTCAGTAATAACGTAGAACTTCGTACGTACATCAGTTCGAGTTGCCACACCATATGAGCACAGAGATGCAGTTGTCCACTCAAATTCTCTAGTGGTAGAGGTAGTAAGAGTATAAGCAGCAATCGGGAAGAATAGGGTTTGAAGATGTTATCAAGGAATAATATCCAGCGAAATAAATTTGGAAAGAGGAAAAGAAAGGATATGAAGAATTCATAAGATTAGAATTTCAGAGAACAGAAAGTGTGGACCTGCACCTTCGCCATTGCAATTGATTTTGATTCACGTCATTCAGGGTCTTCAACCATCGGTTGCTATTGTCTCGCTGATCCCAACCAGGTAGTCTACACCTACCAACATGGCTTAGTCCACTTGTCAGTGACTTCATGCATTTGTGCCATGTTTTGGTTTTGCCGTCCTCAGCTTTCTTCCAACCTACTCCTGTACCATTGAGCAGCGCACGTCGAGGCAGTCGGCCGTTGGGCATACGTAACACATGTCACAGCCATCTCAACTGATGAAGTTTCACTACGTCATCAATCGTTTTGCCATCCTTACCTAGTATCCGTTTCTTAACAATTGAATTAGTTATTCGGTGTTCTCAGGATATACGAGCAATGTTTCGAAGACACCTATGATCGAATACTAGTAACCTACGAATATCTTCTACTCTTACCGGCCATGTTTCACTGCCATAAAGTAAGACGGAACGAACTGCTGCACAGTAAACACGTCCTTTGGTTGATAGACGGATATCTCGCCTACATCGTAAATGACGCAAGTTGGCAAAAGCTAGTCGAGCCTTCTGTATTCGTGCTGAGATTTCGTTACACACCAGACTTTCAAGATAAGTGAAGCGGTCGACACGCTCAACTACTTCACTCCCTATCATTAGTTCGGGTGTCGATGCAACTCAATCCTGAAGCAAGACTTCACATTTCGAGGGAGAGAATCGCATATCTATCATTGCTTGCATTGTTGCTTGGAGTGGTTAGAAGACTCCGCATTTTGTCAGTGCCTTCACCACATAGAACTATGTCATCGGCATATTCTAGGTCAAAAAGTGAATCTCCCGGTAGAAGTTCAACCCCTAGTAATACAGACGAGGAAAGTGTTATCTCTAAAAGCACGTCAACGACAAAGTTAAACAAGAGTGGAGTGAGTGTGTATAGATATACCTGAGAAGCTTATTTTGTGGGTAGTCTTAAATGTTATTTGTACTTATTTTGCCAATTTTCTACTGTAAGTACTTTTGTCGTGAAAGCTTCGCGCGCTATTTACAAAGGACAGTGGTATTTTTCTTCGCGGAGTAAATTTTTTTGTTTTTATCGCTTATTACGTATCAAGACTACTGTTTTCACTTTAATTGAATTTATTTTGGTGAGAGTATTCGACTAGAGTATCGTTTTTACTGTTCCAAATCAGTTTTGTCGTTGGTACTCTTGAGTACCTCTTTTTCAATTGTATCTGTTAGTACTTTTGGTCCTAGCAATCTACAACTCTTCAATTTTTGGCCATTGATTACTATTTTTTGTTTCTGAGTATAATCGCATCTCGAAAAACCCCCCCTTAAATGACCGGACAGTGTACAGAGACAGGTAAACACGAACGAGCGGCCTACAGTTCTGTTTCCCTGTCCAGCCCAGTCAGTTGAGTCCAGAACACAAGCCACAACCTTTGAGATATGAATCATTATATTTCAAACATACTTTGTTTATATACCGATCAAGCATACCACATCGTACCATAAAATAGAAGACAACATTTTGTACAATATTTAACAAGTGAACAGATACCGACCAATTGGAAATGTCCATTTAAAGTTCAAGGACACCATTGGACTTAACATGATAATTATTGGTCTATTCCTCCGCATCTACAACACCTCCCCTTTTTTGAAGATCCGGAGTTGATATCTGGATTCTGAAATTTTCTGGGTTCATCCTCCCCCACGAAATAATGTTGGGTCCTCATATCCCCAAGTTAAAACTAATTTGACTTTATTTAACACATAATTGTCAGATTGAACAGAGAAGTCACTGAAAGTGATTAAATAGTGGGGATCAATGTCGCTTGATATGAGGTCATAAACGTTTGATTCTTCTGGAACATTATCATGGGATTTGTTGAAAATCTCATTTGTAAACAGTTGATCACTGAGATAATCAACATCTATCAAATTTGTTTTAGATTTCCGATCATCATTTGATGCATCTAACACATTTTCTGGTACAAGAGGATCTGGATTATAAGATTCGTCAGAATCTCCTGTTGTTGAATGATGACGACCATTTGAAACAGCTGGATTCAGTGTACTGCACGATTTGTTCCCTGTTCCGTTGTGGGCGGGTACTGCAATTATTTTATGAGCATTTGATGAGAGATCTTCCTGTGAGCTGGGTACATCACTGTCTGTACACGTCTCAGGAACAATGGGATTTGAACCCACGACAGGGAATGTTTCGGAATTTGACATTTCTAGAAAACTGGGCGGATCATGAATGACTTTCTCGTTTACATCATTGGTCGTCCGGGATTCACAGAGGCTTTTATAGGCAGCTTCATATGTTCTGCAGTTGTTTTCCAGCTCAGTCTGCAGATGAGAAATGAACTTACCAACTTCTGATGCATTTCCGAAACATGGAAAATCCTAAAAAATTCAACTGGTTATTTTTGAAACACTACTGTTGTTGCTCAAGTAGAATATCAATATTTGTTGATTGATTCATTTACACAATCAAAGGCTTTGAATGACTCTTGATTATCCTATTCAAATGGCTGATTTCAACATACCTATAAGAAGTGTACAAATCAGTTGTCGATTGTAATGAATACAGAATAGAACAGTTAATCTATTCACATATATACATCTGTCTATATGATGTGTAAATTGTAAGAATGATTAAAAATATAGTTTAAATATAGATCCTCAAATGTAAAGCAGTTTCACTGACACGTATGGTGGACGAATACTCAGATGAGGGGGGGGGAGAATCAGTTTACGGTACCATGTTATGTAAATGATAGAAAACTATACGTCAAATACGTAATTTGTATACACTTCATTTCTATTGTTATTACAATGATTTTCTGTTTTCATCAATTGAATCATTCCAATCTCCTGTTGGCATTCATTCCATTTCCAAATTGTGCTGCATACTACTTATATCTGTCAACATAAGTAGCATACACCACATATGTATTATTATTATTATTACACGTATAATCTATATAAAGTACCCAAACATCATCAAACGTATCCAATTTTACTTAGATATTGCATTTTAACAATTGAATTCATGAGTTGATTTAGTTTACCTGGATGATCAAAGTTCTTAGATTCAAATCACATTCAATTGATCTTGGATTCATACTGTTGACGAATCCTAATATAAAACGAAATAGTCATCCAGTTTTTTTTCTCAGTTTTACGTTGATGCTCTAAATTAGATCAACATATGAATGTAACTATTAGTAAGTTACAATAATTTTCATTCCGATAAAACAGTATGTTCATGTATTATGTCCATTAATGAGATTCACTCCAATGATTACAGAATCATTCCTTTTATACTTTCTTCTTCTTCTTCTTGTCGTTCTTCTTATTCATCTACTCATAATATAATAACGTGATATACGAATAAATAAACAATCAGAATAGACATTCTTCTTTGAAAATAAAATGAGTCTCATTGTTTACTTTTCTATGATTATGTAATTGTCTATTACCGTGATATAATTCTCATTAGAATTACGTACTTACTTACTTACGCCTGTTACTCTTCGTGAAGGGGAATAGGCCACCCACCAGCGATTTCTATTTAAATTTATCCTGGACAATCTTTTCTAGTTGAATAAGTACTTTACATATTCGTTTTACTTTTCGTGTTGCTTTTACGTAAAATGAACTTTAATTTTAATTTGCAATGGTTATCGATTAACCTGTTGTCGATAATGTTGATCAAATTTGATCAGTCTCAATTAGTGTGTTGGAATGCTTTGAAGGGTTGTCACCATCCAGCGATTTCGTTGTGTCGGGAGGTGTCCGAAATGTGATATCGATATATGATATGCTACACGCTAAGCCTACAAACGACTATTTGGGCAAGAACAAAAGAGAGAACGATAAAATGTGTTGGACCATCAAATAAATGGCATAAATACTTATTCATATGTATATATCATTCTAATCCTGAAGAAATCGACCCATTTCTCGGCTAATGAAATACACTTGTCCTTTAGGTCACTTCTTATCGTCATCTATTGACCTTCTTATTAGAGTACTTCTTATTGATTCTCTATATCAGATGTAATCACAAGCTTATGTATAATTGATAGAATTTGGCTAGAAGTGGGATCCAGGATTCAGGTTTCGTCCTATTTGGGATTAGTCAGCTGGATTTGTCTGCATCTCTAAGTTAATGTACATTATCAACACGTTATCTACTTAACAAATGAGTTCAGATAGTCACTCACTTATGTACCCTTTTCAGAAATGATCATCTTTCTGGAATAATATACTAGGCACTTAAAACAAACAGCACTACATTCAAATCTCTATGTGAACATCATCAAGGGTTAAGATACAATTCAAATAGAGTTTATCAATACTATTCCTTATTAATTGAAGTTAACATAACATTTTAGGGTATCAAGAAACGACTACTTTGAAGTAGTATGTTAAACACTAATGTTTTTATGGTTTACGATATTATATGACCATTGTCGACTGTCATCAATAATATTTATCTCACATCTGATATCCATGGGTTATAGCTTCTCACTAAAACTCTTTGAAAGTACGTGTTCATAACTAGGCATTTATATTATATAATTCTATGTGGACTTCAGATGTATTCTACTGTAAACTTGTGTGTCTTTTCATTCATATGACGCTTACTAACTAATCGCCATATTTATGTTTGCTTTTCAGTTTGAACCATGGGTATCTTAGTGGCTTCCTTTCTCAAGTTTAAGCAATAAAACAGTAAATATTAGATTGCTATCCATTGTATCCTCTGTATATTCGGTATCCAGTAGGTGTAATACTACGCTACTCAGATAACGGTAACATTCTTGTTTCAGAGAATGTAGACTTGAAGTCATCTTCAATTTTTATTCATGCCATTTTGATAAAAACACGTTTTTTTTACTTTATATATTTTCATTCTGATAGGACACTGGGCTCTATATTCCTTCATTTTGTGCTGTATATATACGTTTTGATTTGTGATGATTGTTATTGCTCGTTTCTGACTGTTTGCAGAATGCTTGGACTTCTTCCTCTAGTTAACGGAGCTGGGGCGCATCAGAATATATGGCTTATTCATCTTTGGTCACTGAGTCTTGATTCTCGATCGCAGATTCAGTGAACTCGTAGTAGCTTCAAACCTAGCAACAGAAGACTGCAGTTAACACGAAACTGCATTAACTAGACAGTTCACATAAATGTTTATTCAAGTCACCCATGTAGCTCGTCTCAGGTTATAGCCGATCATATTTCCAAGTAAGTGAGAAGGGTTTAATATGAAGTCAGCATTTCCATAGTTCAGAATGCAACGTCGTTAAAAATATGCTGACTACAATAAACAAATTATAGCATACGAACTCTGACCTGGAATTAAAAGAATGTTCTTGCACCACAACTGTGATGCTTCATGACGAAGCCGAGATTATTCCGACGTCACAAGACCAACTCCTTTCTAATAACAAGAACAATGCCTAATTAATGTAGATACATGAAATGTCCGGACAATGTGTGAGACCAGGAGGACCATTCAATCATCTTGTACATGAGGAAGTGCAACTTGACAGTGCTCAATATCAGCAAAACCCATTGGACACAACTTAGGCAAATGGTTTGGATTCGGTAGAGATGCTAATGTACTGTATTTACGATGAAGAAGGTGCTCCACACACTCAAATGTTTGCTCTGATGCCATGTAAAAAAGCATCTCAAGCACTTGTGCGATTGGAATCTCATGAACTCATGAACACCAAAGCATCCTCCGAAACAAAGAAGTAGGGAACCACAATGAATGTTACTCAATGTTATGCACACAACGGTGATAGCAAAGACAACGATAAAGATCGAGTTTTTGAGGTTGCGCAACCGAGCATGGATAAGTTCTCGGCAAAAGACCTGATCATCCTCATTTGAGACCTAAACGCCGAAGTAGCAATGATTAACACTGGGTTTGAAAATATCATGGGAGGACACTGACTGACTGGAAGAAATAAATGATAGTATGGAGGGATTTGTAAATCCATGTGCAGTCAACAAATTATTTATAGGCAGCACAACATCCCACCACAAATGCATTCACAAAGCTACACGGGTCTCACCGGATCATACTACATAGAACCAGACAGATCATATTTGCATCAGTGAAAACTCAGAAGGTCAATGGAAGAGATTTGGGCAAAGAAAGTAACTGGATAAATAGGAGGGTTGACAAGGCTTCAGATCACCACCCAATTGTGGCCAAGATGAAACTGAAGTTGAGGAAGCAATGGACAACTGGATAAACGACATTACGAAGGTTCAATACGGTCTTTGTTCAAAGTGCTGACAGACTCAATGAATTCAAGATAGCTTTCATTAACAGGTTATAAGGCCTACAACATCCACCCATAGAAGAATAATCGACTGTGGAGGATATATGGAAAGGAAACAAACAAGCACTAACTTGGATATTTCGGTTGGTTCTGGGCCGCAACAAGCATCATCATAATAAATGTGTTTCTATCGAAAACCTGAACAACATTCAATATAAAAAGAACAAGGAGAAAGCAATCAACAACAGCCAAACAATAACATAGGAAACCAAGGCCCGAGCTGAATACACTGAAACAAAACAGCAAGTGAAGAGGAGCATTACAACCAACGAGCAAAAGTACGTGGAAGACCCTGTAACGAGAGCAGATAAAGCTGCAGCTGAAAGAAACATGAAACAACTATACGAAACGACAAACAAACTAGCAGGAAAATATAGTAAACCAGGGTGACCGATAAAGGAAAAAGTAGTAAAATCAATCAATGAGATTCAAGATCAGAGGAATAGATGGGTGGAATACTTCAAGCAATTCTTGAAAAGACCTGCTTCGTTGAGTCCACCGGAGATCGAAGCAGCACACACTGACCTTCTTATATATGTCACTCCCGCTAATGAAACAAAGACTTTTGAACTGTGAGCATTTAGGAATATGATTTAATAATTCGCAAATTCTGTTCAATTCATCGCATTGAATACAACATAACACCAAGTTCTATTATTTCTCTTTAATATCAGTGTAAACAACGTGTTGATTTTGTTAATAAACATATTTCTGTTGAAATCAGTTGTTTATAGAAACAGTAATGATCATACTTTGTTGTCAACTATCACCTCATTCCATCTCATAATCAGATAATATGGCATTGTCTATACTCTATTCTGTTTACTGGGTGTAATATAAACCTTAGTTAGAATAAAATATTTCGTTTCCTGATAATCTGTTCATGTGACTGACAAAATGATTAGAATTCTCATGTTATAGGAGATTACTACTTCCCTTAAGGAAAATCAAGTGAAAACAATCACTGTTGTGTTATTTATAAAATTCTTGGGTCGTATGTTTTTCAACTGTGTATCAGAGATCTGCATTATTGTATGATAACGTCGAAGCTGGCCGAACACAGATATCAGACATATATGTATCACATCGTATTTTAGCTGTTTGCTCATTCATTTCGTTTGGAATCAGCAAGTGAAATCAAGGTCTCCAGTACTTCAACTCTCTTCACTTACGGGAAACTGGACGCTAATTTCTTTCTTTTATCGATAAAGATTTGTGCGTATGTCGTTTGATCCTAGATGAAAAATAACTGACTGTCTTCAGGAGTTACGGCAACTGAAACAGTGATCGCCAAAAAGCAGAGGGATCGATTCCTCATATATTTATAATAAATCCACAAGAGCATTTAAAATTTCTATTCATTTTACTACAAGTTCGAAAGCACAAGCATATTGAGGGAGCTAAGCGTATCCTCAAGAACGATCGATACATGATGCGTGATCTATTCCCTGATCATCTTTTCAATCTGTCATACTGCGTCAACTCTGTCTAATTGTGGAATAAAAAAGCTTATCATCTTCCTCATTGTATCGATCCTATCTTTTACTGTCAAGTAATGCAACTATGTATTGTTTGAATTTTCATAAGACATGTTTATAAAAATGAATAAATCGATGTGTAGGTGAAGGAGAAATGTAGGCAGAGAGAAATCACAAGAATAAAAATGTGCTGTAATTTTATAAAATAAAACAGACTTACTCAATTTGCACCACAATATCGATTGTACGTCAAATATCATGGCTTGTTATTGTGGTTAGTAATGTTCAATTTTAATCAAAAAATGTGTACAGGATGAAGAACGTGTAATGAGAATGGTGATAATATCAATCCACAACAAAAATAATCATAATCCATTAGAACAATCGAAATAGAAAGGTAGTACGTTGATTTTCGAATTTAGATCGTACCGTGGAGATCGGCGTTACATTCTCATCTATGCCTCATCAATTCTGTTGTTCAAAATATTCGAGATAAATCTTAAGGTTTCTTATGACACTGGTCTAAATGACTGTTCTTAAATGACTATCTGAGGTGTATGAATTTCAGAAATGCAATACGAAATATTGACTACAGTCTGACATTGTTCAGAACACTTCACTAAGCCTCAATTACGCAATTACGCAAATCCAAGAACAAATACAAATGCTGTCGAATGACAGCGAGCAAATTTAAACGTACCGTAAAAGCTTCACGGAAAGTAATTTTTCTAGTTTCAATATTCAGTGAAACATATTCATTAAATGTAACTAGTCCGAAGAAATGCTCATTAAGAGAAACATCATGAATAAATGAATGTTGGTTAAGATGTCTCTGTTCTCCTTCAGACGAGTTTGATCCTGTTCGAATACATAAACGGAAGATTGAAAAGTAAAGAATATAAGCAGAGTAAATGCGTGTAACAAAGAAAAGTTGGCTTCAGTGGAATGGGATAATTATGATTCATTTTAAATCTAGGAGATCTACAGTACGGATAGAAAGCAACGTTGTGGCAAAATGTCAATAACAAGATGACACTTCAGGAAAATGTATTACTTTTCTTCAATATTCAAGATTCCCATTGTGAAAATCAGAATAACACATTTAAGCGAACAATATCGTTTTCAATTAGATCGCCATCAGGCTTTACTCTAATATACATGAATATTTATACGAAAATGTGAAACCAATCATGGTAATTTGAGTCGATAATCACAATGAAATAGAATAAGTCACTGCACATGATGGGTAAAAGTACAATTTGATAATTGGAAGACAGGTCTATGGATAGTAGTAAGAATAATGAATTACGATAACAATAGTCTTGTCAATAGACATTGGATAATTATCACAAAATATTGAAGTCATTACGTAATAAGTAGTGTGTAAATGATGTGATAGCACTTTTACCTATTATGTGCGGTGACGTTATCTATTTCATTGTGATTATGGACTCAAATTACCTTGAGGAGTGCACAACTGTATCATTCTGGTATTTCGGACGTCAGCAATGCTATGCAAATATCCCTGATTTTCTTAGGATGCCTGAACTTGTCTGTCCATAAAGTCAAAATACAAACGATCAGATCATCTGGAGTAGAGAGAAGAGAAACGACGCAGAGTGGAGATAGCTGGTAAGCCAACTCATTTTAAGCCAGGCGTTACGCGATATTTATGGGCAGTCAAAATAAACTACAGACATGTGATGAGACATGGGCTTCACATAACAACTGACAATACACAGTCGAGTCTTCTAGATCTTCTCTTCCATAAACCTCATACTCCTCTACATTGCTTAAGATGTCAATCTTGATTAGCAGTACGTATCTTGACAAAAACAACAGTTACATCAGACAATAATTCGTTTGAAACAAAAAAAGATTAGTAAGTGAATTTGGTTACAGACTCCATGATAATCAGGTCATACTACTCCTTATATTTAAAGACTGAAACTATGCATCGTTGTGAAATAATCAATAGTCAGACATTTCTCATTTGTGCACTTTTAAATTTCTCACTAATAATCTGGTGAAATGTCAAAAGACTGCTTGCCATATATATATTCTGTACAACGTATAGGTTGAAGTTATGATTAAACGTACAACTGCAGTTTAATTAATCTGCTTTGACTTAAGCATGAGTGACACATCTCACCACATGGGAGAAATCAACAACGAGAAGTGAGATATGTTATGACTTTTGACCAATAATTGATGTTCATACAAGCGAAGATGAAGAGGGCATCCAAAATTGTCCAATGTAGTGATTTTTACAATCGACACAATCTATTTCGTAGATGATGTTTGATTATTATTCTTTTGCCATTTCATCTTTTGATGTGCATAGTATTTGTTGTAGTGATATTGTTGATTTTTGTGCTACGCCTATTCCTAAAGGCTTCAACACTATCGTTTTTTTTCAGTATGTGCTTCATTTACGTACCGATGTTCCACATTGTAGTAACAGTATGACTTATCAACCAACACCGTTCAAGGTGGGACATGACATCATGTCTGATTTTTCAACTAGTCTCCAATCTGGCTGACTGCATATATTAGTACACTCTAGTTTGATGTGAAGTTGTTGTCGAGTTCCTTTGCATGAACTCACGTGATTATCCAACATTTGGTTATCAAGCTTCATATTCTATTCACATATGAAGAGATCAATCTGCCATCCAAACTACGTTTAACTACGTTTACAGTCTGATTTACAGTTATCACCAAAGTATCTTGTATCAGCCTTCACTTATCGACGAATGAATAAATTTAAGGCAAACATTCAAAAATAACTAGCTATAGATGTAACATGATCCGTTCATTATTTTACTGTTAATTTACTAATAACATTTAAGTATTCGGTGTTACCTTTAATCAAAGTGATATGTAAATTAATTGAATCATATATCGATAAAACAAGATTATTGAGTCTATAACATTTCATTGATTTTTGATAGAATTTCGATCGATTAACTATCTGATATAAGTAATATGGTTCATGATAGGACTTTACGCTTTTCACCAGCCTAGCTGGACAAGTCTATTCAACTTCATCTTCCAAACGAATAGTCTTTGATCATTAAATCATATACATCTGTAATAGAATGAATAAGAACTATGTAAGATTCTCTTGAAAACAAAATTCAAATTTATCGATACCTTCTCGCATTCATTGAATGTTATTGAATACATATGAAATAATCTTTGCAAACCTTGTGACTGAAATCCGGTTTATCCATTTCATTTCGATCATTTCAATCAAAGTAACAAGGAACCTTTAATATTGAATCCTCTCGTCAAGCGATAATGGCTACATTGTTCATCAGTTGATACATGCTAAACAAGACTGATGAAGTTTCAACAAAACAACAGTTCAAATTATTACAAATAGAATGAGTCACTTGGGTTGGTATTAAAGCTACTATTTAACTGGTCATTTATGAGCATAAATTTACGTTGACATACGTTTGGTTTTTATCCTCAAAATATTCTACATTGTCATAATCTATTATCGTCATCGTCCCATTCCGGTTCATCTCTTACGCTGTCGTTAACATGAGCGCATTGGACGCTCTCCTTAAAAAACTTTCACCCACTTCACCCTTCCCTTCAATATTTTCATCATCAATATCGTAATGCTAAGGACATCCATCACAAACTTCTACCTTATTATTTGTGAATGAGAAAACTCATTATACATATAAATAACTATTTTTCTTGTATCTTTTCACCATTTCTGATCAAGAAGTTCTATTAAACATGGATGATGGCTAATCATAGTATCCAGGATGCCTGCTTCATCAGATTCGAGACTCGTTAAGTCAGTTGTTCTGTATGTCAGTGTTATTGTTCACATTGAGATTAATATCAAATATAGTTCGTTTCAAACGTCAACGCATTATCCACTGAATAATGTATGGTATACTTCTGACATACCAGTGATATTAAGATAATCCTCTCGGGATGATCCTCAACATCAATATTAATCGACAGACTGTATTCATAATGATGCAAACGTTCATTCAGTGCAATGATCCTGATCATATGTGAATGTTTTAATTTCAATAAAACAGTTATTTACCCGCTATTCATAACTCATCTAGTTCCAACATACTCACACTCACACTCTTATACCCACTGACATATTTGTCTACAATTAGTCAACACTAACAACCTTTAAAATCTGGTCACATGTAAATAATTATGTGTGTGTATGCGTCGATGCTGTCATTATCGTTGTCAACTTCGTTATTGTTATCATTGTTGTTTTATTCCATTCCGCCTTTCCTACTTCTATTCTGTCTTCTCACTGTTTTTCCCATCCACCGGAATTTTTATTTTGTTTGTTTGAAGTTGTTATTTTAAAAAGATCCTCAATTAAGTAGCTTCCTTCGTTCCGGTTGAATTTATTTCTATTGATGGATTGTTATATTCTCAAATGTCAAATGAAGATTCACCGTTGAGTTTAATAGAACGATTGTAAATTTGCAAAGAAGAGGAGAGGTGAGGAAGATATTTCTTTTTTGAGACTATTTATAAGGATACTTATATAAACCAATGTATTCGATAAGTACCTTAAATCTATTTTACACAACTAACATGTATGACAATATTCCATTTTTCCAAAGTTTCTTCATTTATGATGGAACAATTAGTCAATCTGTGCTTTTATCGTTTCAGACAATTATAAAGTTATGACGGTGCTGCAGTAATACGTATGCACAAACTCGACCACGCACCACAGCAAACACAGTTGACTTCCACTGGTTACGGCTTCTCAGTAGAACTCCATGAAATTCATCTTGAAGCCAGTCAACAGTGAGCCAATGATGAGGAATCCCATTCTAGGACAACACGAGCGTCAATTGCTTCCTGGTTCTCCATAGTGGTCTAGCTTTGATTGACACATGGATTCCACTGTTAAATTACTACAATCTCCATAAACCACCATTCGGGTACGTTGATTTGCAATCAGTGTTTTATATTCTTAGTATATATTAGAGTAGATTGACGTTATAAAATAGAGGAATTGATGGTCGGCTATGATGCTTAAAACTAACGGTTAAAACGTGCACACAGAATATGCAAACACAAAGAATATTCAAACGAACAATTGATTACATGATCAGGCTCCACAGTTAAAGATGTTATGAAAAGAGTATAGTCAAGGTAAATACGATGAAGAGGAATCAATGTGAATTGGTAAAGATGAATAGGAAGTTTAAGAAAGATATAAACATAAAAAGAATTTCGACAAGAGGTTCTGAATACGAGTTACTACCGAGCTAATTAAGCTCTTTGTGTAAGTGAGATTTTTATATCAATGTTATGTTTGTTCATTCTTTAGAGTTCGGACAATTCTCGGAATACCTAATGGTCTAGTTCCAGATGGAAAGGGACTTAGATTCTAATCTCGCAACCACCGTTAGTTTATTAAAATTAAGAGATACATCTTTTGATCATTGTCAATTAACACGTTTCATACATTTATAGGCTCCTCTCAACTGCTTTCAATAACTGAAGAAAGAACCCTCTAATATGCAACGAAAAACTGGTAATAACGCTACAATAAAAGCATTAAACAAACATGATTCAGGCAATCAGCCAGTTCACACATTGAATTAATAAGCTCATGATTTACATTTATTTTTAAATAAAAATAAATCTATCCGTTGACTATCAAGAATTATTGAACCTCATCTATAGATATTTAGTGATGGAATAGTTTGACCGGAAAATGCATGCAAATATCACCGTTCGAAGTAGCGATGTGAATACCTTCATTAAAAACGAAATGATCGTACTCAGCAACACAGATGAACAACGAATGACGATGTCTGATCACTGTGGTGGAGTTGAATTGCCTCGACTCCAATAGAGAAGCCAAACACTCGACACATAGAACATGGACGTGACCATCTGTATGGAGAAACTAATAAATAAGTCTGTTCAAAAGATACAACATCATCAACATCAACCTTGTGAGTAACAGATCTTCTCTCCATAATTTCATTATTTCATCACAGTTTGTAATGTTGAATGTCATCTTATCAAGTGAACTAAAATGTGATCGTTACAAATCAATTCACTGGAAGGAAAGCTTTATGATAATCAAATTAGTGAATGTTACGTATACATTTCAATTCTGAATTCACCGCATGTTAAAATACACTTCATTCTGCGTTCAACTAAGAATTTGTTCTTTGCTTGTTGAAGGAAGCTAAGGCCGTGTGTAATGGCTAACATTCGTCTTCAGATTCAACCAAGGTATCTTGATCATAACCAAAACCATCTCTCACCTAGGGAACAATGATTTTCAACTTATCAGGCAATAAATATGGATTGATAAATTGCCAAACTGCTCCTGTTGCGGTAGATCACGTCGAAGCAACCTCTGACATGTGTGCTGCACTACTCCACCTAATATTCTGAATGATTTTCCCTAAGATCATTTTGAATCTGAATAGCATAGTTGAGTTAATCAGAACATTCGTATGCATTACATCATGTGTTGAACTATAGTGTTTTGATGCACTGTTTGAAGCTACTCATATTTGTATAAGTAGTAAAGAAATTATTCAGTAATGACAAGAACAACGTCAATTTGAGCCATAACAATAAATTAAAAAGTTAAGATTATATCAACAGACATATTTATACTTACTTAGGTAACTATAATTATGGAGAATATAAGTCAATCAACATGGATAATTAGGAGACATATAGATTGTAGTCTTAAAAGTTGTTAGTTGTGGGATTGGTAGCTGAATCACAACGTTTTTCAACCATAACACCAGGGGACAATTGTTCCAGTGATATATGAATTACCTGCACTTTCTTTACTGCATTTCTTTGCAATTGGCGAGTGTGAGCTAGAACAAAATTTTTGTTTCAATCTACCTGCCCATTTCATTCAACCATCTTACATCTTGTTCATTCATAACTTAGCAAAAGGATGATTAATTGCAGTAGATGTCCAGTAGAAGTGACTGAAGCCGGACTTCATGTTCATCTTTACTTTATAACAAAATATGTGTTACTTTGTGATAGATCGAATCGCCATTTTTGAAAGCAACCTAATCCTAAATGCCACCATGAACTTATTAAGAAATGTTCCAGATTGATTCGTGAATCTCTACAATATTGAAGTCTGCAGGCAATTAGAACCAGATTAATTTCAGTGCAGAATTATTGGAATGAGAGAACTTATAGAATATTGTGACTTTGGTGAAAAATTACTCTTCTAAATCACATTGGCTGCATAACACCAATACTCTTTGAATGATACAATTTTCCACGAACTGAACTATCATTCAACATATTGTTGAATGAACAAAACTTTTAAATGATGAGTGAATAGCAAAATATCACAGTATTCAATCTGTGTAGATTTCGATTATTCAAGACATAAATCAAACTAAGTAAGTAACACGATACCGTTTGAAACGAACGATTCTGGGTTCGAGTCACGGAGAGAACTTCAATTCTGGGATGCGGGTATATCCAACTGACGAGTCACACATAGGGAGGAAAGCGCATCATGGATTCCATTGATAGTCATCAGCTATCTTTCCTGATGAAGATTGAGTTATATTGCGTGACATCTAGATGAGGACAGACTACGTAATGTATTCGGAATTTGAAATCAGACAGTCTTCAAGTACGAAGGTATCATTGATTTATACAAACGACCTAGACCTGTAAATCGTATGCATTGGAGAATAATAGTTGAAAAAATATTGAGAATTATGTCTGATTCATCGCATTGAATATAAAATAACATCAAGTTCTATCAAAGTAATATTGATTACTTCTTCCTCAATATGAGTGTAAACAACGTGTTTGTCTAATGAACAAGAACATATTTGTGTTGACCTCTTTTGTTTATAGAATCAGCCATGATTATACTTTGTTATCATTAATCACCTCATTCCATCTCAAATAATCAAGTAATATGGTATTCTTTATTCTGTATCGTGGGTGTAACACCAGCCTTGGTTAGAATAAAACAACATCGTTTTTTATTAATATGTTGTTTATTTGGCTGACAATCACTTACCAGCAAAAATTAAAGATGAGTGAAATTCTCATTTTACAAATTATTACTACTTTTCCAAAAAGGAAGATAAAGTGAAAACGAATCTTCTGTCTGGCAATTCATAGATGGTCTTGCGCCAGCTATGAATAAACACTCCAATCATTTACCATCTCTGTTGTATTGTTCAACTAACTTCATATTTTAGGATAAGAATAAGTCTCTTTTGTGATTTCCGTTTTGTCACACTTGTGATAGATTTACATACACTGGATGAGTTGCATGGCATCAAAAGATGAAGTGTATCTCTCTGGTGATGTGAAATGAAATTACCATACTGAACGTGACAATGCTCGAATCCATGTATCAATCTGGGCTAGGCCACTTTTAAAAACCTGGAATCACCGGAAGACCGTTTAGTACAATATTCATGAATCCCAATGTTCAAATTACTGCAACCTCAACGGATACCCACTCTGACAATATTATAATGCTGTTTAGAGTTTTGTTAGAAAAGGAAAAGTCTCACATCCGTTCCATTATTCGATGCCATTATTAACGCTAACACTCCATTAAGAGAAAATGTGAATGATGTTAAAACCTTCTGTAACTTCATCAATTTTCTGGTACATAAATTCTGTTTCAATAATTTGAAAGATACTTCATTTAAATCAACATAAAAGTTCTTGGAGGTGTTAGATGCAAACTATCGTTCTCACTGAAGAATAACTGTCTAGGTGGATTAAAAATGCGCCCTTGTTAGGATGAAACCAAAAGAATGTGTTTGGGTAAAATGACGGTTCTGAAATTCATTCTAAATTTAAATGTACCTTTAAACCTAAACAAATATGACCACCCAGCTGTTCAGCCAGTAATTGTTCAATAAATCAAATCTAAATTACAATAATTAAGGAAGTTGATAAAGGATGAGAGAAAATTACCAATCGCAACAAATCAATGTTATTCCATTCTGCCTGGATTGATCACGCATAGATTCGTTCAAAAGATACTATTTGATTGCTTTATAACACAGAGTGTTTTCAATTCTTGTAGAGTGCTTCAATTCATAATTGAAAATGTACAATTCCAGTCCATGCAAGCAACACAATCGAATGGAGGAACAAACAAATGCAAACTAATATGGCTGCTGCCAAGACTTAGTATCAAGTAACCACAACATAAATGCAGTTCAGGAAGAAAAAAGGAAACAGTGAAGGCGTAAGAAAAATAAGAACTATAATAAAATACAAATATGACCAATTCAAAAAGAGTCACAAAGACTAACAAAATGTAAAAATTAAAGAATCAACAATAGGAACAAACTACAAATGCACACATGGAAGGATTTTCACACACACACACACACACACAAAACTATCAAAATGGATCTTACAGGAGGTAATATTCCATCCAAAACATCAGTGACAGATGTTGTGTAAACGAACTATTCTTTGTTAAATCAACGTTAGATAGATAGAAGAGTTAAAAGCGACAGTAATCAGTTTAAAAACGTTTATTTAAACTGAAGGGACAGAAGCTATGATAATTTACAAGACTAGTTATTTCACCTTAAGAATAATGATACGAGTACCCATTATGGAAGCGGTTATTTCATCATTATCAGATTTGTTGTCCAATGTTAGAACCTGCTAAAATATCACTTACTATTTGTGAATGGGTATATGAGTCTGAGAATAATGTTATGCTTTGAACAAACTTCCATTGATGAAGTAGCTGCACAAACTTGAACTCCTTGTACTTATAAAGCAACTGTTGAATTCTCGGTTTGGATATTTCGTGTGACCTTTAGCAATGTGACAGTTATATATAATTGTTCATAGACGTTCGATTGTCGAAAGTGTTTGTGAAACGTTTTTCTTGAAAGCAGGATTAAATAGGCTGATGTTAGCGTTGATTGGTGCCTGACCGATCATCGAATTGGTAATGTACTTTACTTGACAGCATTTTCGAATAACGAAGCAAGATTGTTCTAGTCAACACAATGTGAACTTCACGAGTAACACACTGCGGATATATTTCCACAGTATTTATAGAGAAAATTCAAACCGAAATATCACCGTAAGAATCGTTATGAAACAAAATTTTTAATTCATCACATAGTCTATAAAAGTGACTACAATAAACACGATGTGTGACGCTTTGCTAATGAAACTAGACGGATTCCAGGATATATGATTTTTGATTGAAATCATGTACCGATAAATCTTGGAACTGTATCAAGACAATAAACTGGTCATTCACACCTGAGTTCTCACTCAATACAGACACAGTGCCTAGATATCACCAAACACTGGTCCACGATACTAATTAACAGGAAGGTGTGACTTTGATTTAGGATACAACTTCACATATTTCGCAACTGACTGGAGTAAATAAAGATCATCGATGCAGATTACAAAACGATGATGATCTACATGTTGATTGTGAAGAAGTGAATGACCAATTAAATTCAGTGATATAGACAATTATAAACTGGAGTGATGTGAAAGATAGTGGAACATGCACATTTCTCAGTCGTTGCAACCATTTTGTGAAACCGAGAGCAAGATAAAATGAAATATAGTTTTCCAATGAATGCTGAATAAAGTTTACCTCTTTTTTCATTATTTTTGCTGGTCGCTCAACCCTAAACTCCATCCCTGAGATGACGGGGAAACCTTTAATATAAAACACTTACTAGGGGCACAGTCTAGAAACTCTAAGGATCAGCATTATTTATTAGTCACATTCAATCAACTGTGGTGGATAACTCATCGATCCTGGCAAGGCATACCGAAAATCAACGATTCAGATCACAATTTCAAACTGTTGTGACAGTCCATATTACATATCTCAAGTATCAACGTAGAGTGTTTGTACGATAAAGAAAATCAGAAATAAAAAGCAAATAAAAATGAAGGGCACCTGCTATTTAGCATAATCCTGTAAGGCTTTTTAGGGATATTGAAATTGTAAGTGAAGCTAATCGCCTCATATCTGGTCGAGAATCAATAATGTAAGCTTAATATCCAAGACATTCAACAACAAGCATATAAAATGAACCTTCATTTGGCTGAACGACAATTTTCTCTCAAGCAGAATTTGAAGAAAGTAGTATGTCACTGACCGTGAGATATTTTATGAAAACCATAAAGATTGAGATCATCTGGACAAATTTCAACTCTTTTAAGATCACTGACTACACTATGAAGCACTTCATGAACTTTGGCTGGAGAACAACTTAAACCAAATTGAAGGGAATTATATTTGAATAGACCACGAAGAGTGATAATTGTTGTCAAATCTGATGATCGTCTATCCAGAAGAATCCGAAGAAAGACGTTCTTCAAATCAGCTTCACTACACACTTGATAACAATGATTTTGACTAAAAATGTCTCCAGCATCACCTGTGGTGTGCGTTAGCTTCATCAGATGGGAATTCAACGTTGAGGAATGAATTCTCATCCATTCACAGCACTTAACGCAATCAGTCATGAAATGTTCAGTAAAAGAATCGGAATGTTCTTTGAAAGCTATTGAAGCTAGGTTCAATTTTTGACTTTGTATAGTCAAATCTTTGAATAAAATAACGAAACTGCATACTGCGTTTGCCAACAATCGAATTATGGAACGAACCAAAAGAGGTATGTAATCGCCGTTTTATGTGGAGATAAAACCCTGAACATCATGATTGCATGTGGATTATTATCATCAAAAGCTCCAATCTTATTAAGATTTAATAACGGGTTTTGGAATCATCATTACCGAAATGAACAGTAGTTTAATATACCATCATAATCTGCCAATTTGTGTCACATTTCAAGCATTCAGCATGACTGAGAAGAAATGACTGCCACAGAACAGATATTTATCATGTCTGTGTTCTTACTTTACTTACACACTTACTCCTGTTACTCCTAATGAAGCATAGGCCGCAGACCAGCATTCTCCAATCCACTCTGTCCTGGGACTTCTTGATAGTTCCATCCAATTCTTGTTCATTTTTCTCATGTCTATTTCCATGTCCCGGCGTAATGTGTTCTTTAGTCTTCCTATTTTCATTTGACCTTCAGGATTCCATTTGAGGGCTTGTCTTGTGGCGCATTTGGGTGCTTTCCTCAATGTGTGTCTTATCCACTTCCAGCGCTTCTTCCTAATTTCTTCCTCCGCCGGGATCTGGTTTGTTCTCTCCCACAGTACGTTGTTGTTAATAGTGTCCGACCAACCGATCTGAAGTACTTTGCGTAGACAACTGTTGATAAACACCTGTATTTTCTGGATGATGGCTTTCGTAGTTCTCCAGGTTTCCACTCCATACACTAGAACTGTCTTGACATTTGTATTGAATATCCTGACAATGGTGTTGGTTGACAGTTGCTTTGAGTTCCAGATGTACTTTGGTTGTAAATATGCTGCCCTTTTGTTTTCCGATCCACGTCTTCACATCTGCATCAGATCCACCTCGTTCATCAATGATGCTACCCAAATATGTAAAGGTTTTTACATCGAAGGAGCTCTCATAATGTTGTTCAGTCTACGCTGTTAAATGCCTTTTCGTAGTCAAAGAAGTTGATGACGAGTAATGAATTCCATTCAGTTGATTGTTCCACAATGATCCGTAGAGTTGCGATTTCGTCTGTACACGACCTATCCTTACGGAATCCTGCCTGTTGGCCACGAAGTTGGGCGTCTACAAAGTCCTTCATCCTTTTTATCAATACCCTGTTGAAGACGTATCCCGGTATTGAGAGAAGAATATCTGTGTTCACCTAATATACATTACATTGAAGCTGTTTGTAGGAGTCAGTGGGTATCCATACTCATTAGTTAAGGGGGTGACGCAACGATGTTTGAAATAAACGACACCGAGTATGAGTAAAGCAGTGACATATCAACTCTGTGATGCAGATTCAGCTAGCTAACGAGTCTCAAATGTGACGAAGTGACGCGTGTCATGGATATCGTTGCTGTCCACTAACAAACTCTGCTTTTATTTTTTGTGACCTTATGGCAATATCGTAGGAACTCGCACATGATTCACATATAACAAGAAAAGACTGCACACTTTTCAGTCCTAAACACTAACGAGAGCATTCCAACACCTAATGCAAATGATTTTTTGTCGACTAGTTTCTCATAAATCCATGAGAACAGGACCGATTATTAGCCAAGTTTTGTTTAATACTGTGAACAACAATTGACACTAACACTTCAGTGTTGTCTTTTTCAAATCTTTCATCTTATTACAAATGCGACGGCAGAACTGTTACCAGTTCATCATTCACTCTACATCTTTTACATTCCTACTTGAGTATCAGCTAGACACTCGAAAATTATTTCATATTCAACACATTCATAACACCTAATTAACAACAGTCTGTTAACCAGCTTTCACCAAACGGTGATTAGTCAGATAACGAAGGATTGAGGTGCCTTGATAAATAATGATTCCGAATTCTGACAGTTTAGTTTAAAACAATGAACGACGTCAATTTCCAATGACATTTCTCAGTTTTGAGAATTGAACAAAATGGACATTTACAATGGACTCATTGCCGATTTCAATGGTCACATAATCACGTATACACGATACTGTTAATTGACAAGTGCAGTGTTGTAACCTCTTGTGAAATTACCCACATGTTTCCTTTGAATGAAAACAATGACACAAATACAAAAAATAATATTTTTATATTCTACCAACAAAGTGACATCAGTCATTAAGTAAACAATCATCAATGTGATATGCGGTTCCATGAAACAATCTTCAATGTATTGAAATGATTAACAAAATAGAAAGTGTATTTCATAAAAGACGAAAATAAAAATAACATAGTGAACTTGATGAACAAAGTTGACAAACTGTTTGTGGGGACTATGAATGAACTCTGTTCCTTCTTCTGTAGAACCACAGCCAAATGCCACAAGCAATGCATACAATAAGGAAAGATATAACTGATGATACAACGATGTAAACGTATTGCCGTGATTTTCTTTTCTCAATGTCTTCAGTTGTATCTGTAGTGATGTTCTGAAATGAACGAAATAGTATAATGTTTACAAAATATCAAGATATTTACCAAATGTGATTCAGTGCTTGGATTAGTCTCCTTCAATTCATTTTTTAGATCAGTTTCATTAGTTGCTGGAGTTGTTAGTTCAGTGGGAACCTCAACAATCGAACTCTTCAGAAGAAATAAACAGTGGAAATATGATTAAATATCAAATATTTTATCATTCATTAAACACCAGTGTCAGTATTGATGTCAGAATTGAATTCAACAATTAGTTACATAATTTACATTTGCACTATGTGATCAATGAATAATGATTCCGAATATCTGATACCGATTTAACAGTAAATGTGATAAGTACACACTATCCAACAGCTAACTGACGACTTTTGTTTGGGTGATGAAATTTGTTTGCTGGATGTCACATTTTATCACAATCTATACATGATTCAGCAAACTTATGGTTATCCGCTTTATTGATAAATTCATTCAGAGTACACATT
Source organism: Schistosoma haematobium (assembly GCF_000699445.3). Lineage (NCBI taxonomy): Eukaryota > Metazoa > Platyhelminthes > Trematoda > Strigeidida > Schistosomatidae > Schistosoma > Schistosoma haematobium. Next base: position 771,479 of record NC_067200.1, read on the forward strand.
TCTGAACTAGGAATGAGAAATACTGTACTTCTGTACTTCAACAATGGAACTACGAACTTTCACTCATTATCCGAACATGCTACACAATTTTCAACGGATTACGCTTCATCATTCAAACTGATTTCATCTGTCTTCTTCAACAGTTCATGTAGATATACGGTTTCATATTGAACGTCGGAAATCAGTACACATTCTATGAGCTAAAGAATTACCATCTTTCCAGGCATTAGTGTTAAACAACTCTTCTATTCATTGTTGAATATCCACATGGAAATTGAGCATTGCATTCATATGTGCTTAAATATCGTATAAGTTACTTTGATTTATGCACTTACGGTACAATAGTAATCACTAATAATTCGTAACTACACAAGTGTTCTTCCGAAAAAAAGATTGCAAATTGGAATATCGTTAAATTAAGAACAATCTCTGAAGTCTACCAATTGCTTACTTTCATCTGGCAACCATTCACTTCGAAGATATGAACATCCATATCGTTTCTTGTAATGCATGTGTTAGCTTTTCCACACCAAATACACGTTGTATTCGGTGTTGTACCGCCTAGACATGCTTCAGTCGAATTGTAATTTGAACAATCTTCAGTGAAAGGAAGAAGGTGAATGCATTTCAAGTTATCAAACGAAAGATAAATGAATTACAAAAGAAATGTAACTGTAACTCTAACTGACTATTATTAAGCCAATGCACGAACGTCAGTTGTACTAAGGGAGAAAATTTACTCCTTCAATCAGTCGGATTTGTAGGATAAAGTAGAAATTTTGGAAATTAAGCTATTTTTTCCAAGGCAATTACAGTTTCATGAAGTGTTTCTCCAATGTGAATTCCTCGGAAAAATCCGTGTTGCATGAACCAAATGAAAATCAAATGACACTTCCCAGTCAATGCACAATCAACTAACAGACTGATATCATCTCATCCATCGTCTTGCGACATTTTGTTCAAGTAAATTTCATCAAACTGAAGACTTCTGTTGTAGCTCAAAATGTGTCTATAATCATTTTAAATATTCAACAGTGAGTCGTTGTGTGGTGTAAAGTCGTCAGTTGAGACTGATGGCTTGATGCCATTTAATAGCTGTCTGAAATCATACATGAAATTTTCAATTTTACGAAACGAAAGTGATGCATTCAAGTGTGAAAATAGTAAACTCTGATAAAATATGGTTTGACATACCACCGAGAACTTCATATTCCACTAACGTTCCACTTTGTATCCAGTCAACAGGAACCCGTATTCCAGACGATACAAAATCTAATGTGATTAATTTTACAGAAGAAGGCAGTTAAAATTCTGATTTCCATTTTGGCTATAACATGTTGTTTCTTCGTTCAAGAAGCAATCAAAATAAGATACTGTTTATTATCTGATTACAGATTTAATGACGGTCAAATAACATAATTATGAAATATACTCTACATCGCTCAAGGTTCTGAAAGTGACCGCTGTTCAACCACTAAATGAAAAGTGATATCGTTAAATTGCTGTTTTGTTTCACTAAAGTGTCAGTGCAGCATCTACAGAAAAAATATGTTTATCTCGTTAGTCAATATTGAAAGGCTGCATGTTTGACTATCTATTAGTGGATGAGTGAATAAATGAGTAGATATATCGCCTGTCTAGTATCCTCGTTCATACATTACCGTCTGGATCGTTAAGAATATACAGAAGACTTCTCCAAATATCTATCCGCAAATTCGTGCTGAAGACATTCACACATCATAGTTATATTACTCGGTATACCAAGTTAGGCAAGCGTCAGCTGACATTGATCTTGAAATTCTTATTGATGGAGGTTAGCACAAAAGATAAAACAATACGATTCCGATCTAGTCACAACAACTCAAATCTGCTTTGCGATATCAACGTGGATGACGGTTGTTGAATTGAGGTTACAGATACTTTGGTATCAATTCGAAAGACAAAATATTTTCAGAATGAGTTTCGATTATGAATTGTTATTACATGTGCCACTTGAATCTTGCTTCAAGATTTCCAATCACCTAGCTGACGTTGAATTTTCAATAGACAGAAGCATTGACACAGTGAGTTTGCCTAAATTATTCAAATTCTAGTTCACACAATTTTCCTCAGCACTTCATCGACACTTGCATCAATTTATTGTACAAACAAAAACAACTGAATACTGTAGACTGTAAGAAACACAAATTCGGTCACCATAATAAATTACAGAAAATCTCAACGTTGACATAGTGATGATCGTGTACAAACAGAAGATAACATCATGCTAACAGATGACTATTCATATAAGTCAATGTAAATTAGAATGTAAATAACATTTCTTACCTTCCCCACAATGGGTAAAATAACCAATGCCCGATGCAAAAGTGTCTTTCTTAAGTCCTGTAGGAATCTGAAAACGAGTAATGGAAGTCTGAGTCAAGATCTGTCAATACACAACCACTTATATCAAAACCAACCAAACATTGAAGTAATGTGTCGTCATTCACATTCATTATTCAAAGACAACTAATCACACTTACAGTAAACATACTGATCTCCTCGGTTCCCTACAAAATATATTCCATCTAATTTACAAAGATATTCTGACTCACCTCAGTTGGCAACTTCAGTGAAGTTAGATGAAAGATCTATTTATCATGGAAAGGGGCTATACATATTAAGATGAACGTCTATGTCCGTTGATAGAAGTGTGATTGTGAATAACTGCAATGTCGCTGAACGTGAATTTGTTGTGCTGTTGTGGAATTGTGTTTATATGCTTACTTATATCAATTGCCGTTCATTTCTCAACAGAATTCATTCCACAATTTGTTCTGACTACCTCCAAACAAACAAGACGGATTGAGTTCAACACTCATAAAATTTATTATCTCACCAGCCATTTCTAGTCATCCAGCATTTATTGTAGTTCAAATCGATCAAGTTCTAACTAGTTACATTGGAACAAATACAATCTGAGAAGCGATCAAGATTTTAACAACCTCCTTCACAAAATATTCAATTATGAATTTTTCTAACAACTGGTCTGTAGAAGGCTGAAAATGACCGTTCACGTACAGAACTCTGACACACACTCTTTGTCGTTCATTGGCTCAAAGATATCAGAATTTGTTTACATATTACACCAATTTATTGTTGTTCATTATTTTAAAAGGTGCTAGAATAAACTGTGTCATTAACGGAATATTATTACGTTCATAAATTCTGTATGCACAGTACAAAATGTTGGTGTCGTTTTATGCTTTTCAATTTATTTCGATGTATTTGGCAGTACTGATATGCATGAAATAGTAGAATAGTCCATCCATTTGCTCAACTTACGTTCTCATAATAGAAAGATATCTTCCCATTCGAGTGTATCAGGCGCATTATCTTGATTGTATCATCTGCAAAAAAGAAAACTACCGATATTTAAAATTTCAAGGATTAGTGTCGAGCATGTCATTGCTAGATGTGACACTGTATGTGCCTACACAGAGGGGAATCAGATTTCAGTAAATATATATCTGCGTTATCTCAAATGTTTTCTGTAGTTGAATTCGTAATGAAAATAATCTCGTGAATGTCGTGCAAATGAAAGAGGAATCATGTAACCTTCATAATGAATGTCAGATGCTTAGTTTGCTTAGTTTTCATATTCAAACAATAAATCATCTATATTCTAATTAGATCTGATAGTTAGAGTGGTATTCAAATTGGTGGAATATTTCCTATATTTCAGCTGATACAATCGACTCCAGGAGAAAATGAAATGAGCTGCGGTTTGTTTGTTTATAGTCCGAGTTTTAGAAATTATTTAGTTATGTAACACATTGGTATATCAGTCGATCAAATGCCTTTGACCACATTAGTTGTTAAAGATGATGAGAAGTGAATAAGCCTAATACTTATCGTTTCAACGATCTTTTAATTTGAAAGAACAGAAGCTAAGAATGACCGTGTAATGAGTGAATATCCAGATGAATGTTATGTATACAGAAATGATTTTCCGATGAACACATATGTACATTTCTTTATAAACAGACTTCTCATCATGTTCCTTTGAAACCTGTCAATGGTGATGAATCTCTGTATTCGTTTATCTACAAATGAAATGATAGTATGACCTAATGTATCCAAACGTATGTCAATTATTCATTAAGTTTCCATCAAATATATCTACAAACAATCAATGGTTTCTATGTGTATTTAGCCTTTGATTTTGTAGAATGGTTACACTTTTATACTTATGTTAGTGTTTTAAGATGAATTCAATGACTCAAACTGTATAGAAAACATTTGAGTAATAACAATCAATAATGATGATGTAAAGTGTTAATAGTTCACATGTGATCAAACAATCATGAATATGGATACATACCTTTATTATCAATGTTTGTAGGACAAGACCTTCTGACAGCGAAAAAGTCCTCTGAAATAATGAAAGCAAAATAAATTTGTGTTCATGTATGTGTATAATGAATATTTACCTCTTTTAATAAACACAAAATGCGTTTGAACACAAATTATGATCTTCTTTTCAAGATTCAAGTGAACCATTTCAACTAAATGAGAGTCTCAGTGATCTGCATTATAATTTCACTCATATGATGAACGTTTCAATCCCATCAACTCAGAGAAATATCATACTTCTGAAATGTTGAGCTTGTAAGCTTTTGGCCAACTAAACAACCGTTAATGCATATTCGACAATAAACATACAAAATCATTTTGTGAAATTCTGTTATTCCAATTGAACAGTACGTAGTGGAAATTCTCATTTTGCGATTTGGTCAATAAAGAAGAAACGAATTGAGCAAAGAAACTTCTTTACAATTAGCTTTTCATCATAACTCTACACTAATATACATAAGTATGATTTGCACTAATGATATAATACTCATCCAGTGGAGACGTTACGTTATAATAATGATAACGTAATGACATTGAAATTCACATTGAGTAATTGGAAGAAAGAGGATTATTAATATTCAAAATTGCTACATTGTGTAATATAAGAAAAAGAGAAGGAACAGGATTTTATAAGTGATGGTCAATAGAATAGTAGTTACGTGAGAATCTGTTATGACCTTGGATCGCTTTTACCCCGTCGATATTTTGTTATGACTTGACGTTGATCTGTCTAGTCTAGATTATGACCATGACGCGATAGCCTGAGCAATTTAACCTTGACGCTAGTACGCAGGAGTTCGAGATGTGGTAGAGAGAAAACTATTCTAGAACCTGACTGACTGGCAAGCACGCAAGTGAGAGAAGACAAGACAGTTGGAACACTTTGAATTCTGAATTCGGATTACTACAAAAAGGTACATGAATAAATAAGTGAAGATCCTGACCACAACGTACGATAATTTGGGAAAATACAGTTGTGTCCAAAACTGGAAATTCGGGTAGAAAATAAGGTGCAAAATATTATGTTTAAATTACAATAGTTTCGTAACAAAAAGGGGTATGACAATGAATGATACAACGAACGAAAGCTCATGTTCTGTAGGATAAAATAGGGACAAAAATAAATGTCAGTATTTTACAACGTTTGAATAAAATGAAATAGCGTCCCAAGAAATAGCTTTCGTAGTTTGTCTGGGCTTGTTATTTCCCTGTACACAACAGAATCAAGAGATGAGTGTTGAAAATTTACAAAATTCAAAAACAACAGAAACGAAATTACAAAAATTAGAAGAAAAAACTAGAAGAAGGATGGAAAATAGTTCTTTTGAAGGAAATCTTATACTGATGGCCAGGGCAATGAAAGTGGTTGTACAAACCTCTTTTGAATGCAAAGGTTAGGTTTGTGAACATGGATTGCGATGGCATTCGCAATGAATAGTATTTTCTTAACTGAATTAATTATTGCCACGAAATGTTACCCCAATGACATCAATTTCGGTAAGTGAATAAAATGAATGCCCTTCATTTTGTTGTTCTAGGTGTTCTAATTTGAATCAATCATGTTGTACTAGCACATTGTTTGTGATTGTTAGTTGGTTGGATGTTTGAGATGGTGCATGAGGTCAAACTTCATGATCAAACGATTATGATAATCGAGAATGTGCTTAATATCCATTAGTTCAACGACAGTGAATAAGAGGGACTGAACTTCTAAGAACCAAGTAATTGACAGAAAGATTTGGAGGACATCAAATATAAATTGTAAGTTAATGTGCTTCAATAATCCGAAATGATTTCTCACACAACATCGCTTAATGTTGCACCTGTGATCAGCTTGATTCGTTCAATCTATCAAGAAGTGTCGTATTGATGAAATATCAGTTTTATGGTAGTTCGAACAGATTGAGGAGTAGATAATTTCCACCTTAGCAAATACATTGTGTGTCTGTTTTGGAGTGAATCACTTCACAGTAATGAATAGGTGTTGTAAACGCAGTTTAGGGCATGATACCACACAAATAAAATAATCACTGTGTACTAGTCAGCTCTCATAAAATAATCAAGTTAGATGCCGAATCATTTATGCAAAATAAAAATGAGGAATGAAAACGAACTCACCCCCAACTAAAGTCTCAGTTTTAATCCCAAAATTGCATTGCAAATCATTATAAATTAATCCAGTACCTTCGTAGTTTGTTACAGAAATTCTACCTGTGTTTATCAAATGAAAACATGCAATTTGATTGATAATCTACTGTGATTGAATGAAAGACTTTGAAATTAACTAGAGACTAAAATGAATTGCATGAACTGTAATTAGTTTGCTACAACACATCAAACTATTTACAACTTGAACAAGGAAGAACATCGTTGGACGATTTGAATGTTGAAATATGCATAAAACTGATCTATTGAAGTAATGAAAGCGACTTTGATTCATCGAATTGAAATGTGAGTGAACAAATCTCAATAAAAATTTTAATTCGAGGAAAATAATTCTCTTACCCTCTGGATCTAAAATGAATCTGTTGATATCAGCACCGTAAAATTTAAAGCGGAATTTCACATCTTTTTTCTAGAAATATGCAAACACATGGATTAGCATCTCTGTTGCAAAATGTAGTTAACTCACACTATGAATATCCAATTTCTCAAAATTTCCACTTATATTTGGAGAGGGCTGATTACGGCGAATTAACTGGGAATAGTGATAATAATGTGACTGAATATTTGTATTGGAACTTGACTGATGACTTACATATTTATATGTATCACTTTGGAAAATTACTTTTCCATCATTAAGATGTTCAGAATTTTCACAAAATTCATGGCAGTCAAAAAATTCCGATGTGAGGACCATGATTGAATAGATCGCTACCAACTGACCAAATGAAAATGGATATCTGAAATGGTTCAGATGAATAGAACAATGTTATGTCATTAGATCAAATTGAAATTGATATGAAAAACACTCATTTGCCTTAACTGTACAGTCAATACTCACATCATTTTCTTGTTTAAAATGTTCCTAGAACGTGTTGAGTTTATATAGAATTTTTTGAGTGTTTGTATGTCTCTTTCAGATTGGATGATTCAAATGGACCATTAAGATGATCAAATTTCATAGAATCATTTAATAATTATTAACCAATCGTCATAGGAGATGAACTCATTGTTATGCAGTAGTCTTACATTTATTGAGGTAATATAGTCTGATATTGATCCACAGTTGGTTGAAATTCCTGACCCCCCCTATTGATGAAAACTATTTTGGACAGGACTTACAATAATTTAAACCAAGTAATTAGTGCTCATATTTTGATGAACAAACATTGTGTTACTTGTAATCAACTGTGAATTGGCTGTCAACGATGCATAGTTTAGATTTGATTGGTTAAAATCAAAGTAGCACACACTGCTTACATTAGATGACTAAATTCATATTTTTATATTTGAATTTCATTTCAATAAAATGAATTCTTTCACTGGTTGAAATCATGAGCCAATTGAAGGTAGATCAGCATGGAAAACCAGGAAGCAATTAACGGCCGTTCCTCAGCAGCGCACATCAACGATCTCATTCATTGTTAATGTGGCTGATAGCAGTAAAATTTAGTACTAGTAGTAGTAGAAGTAGTAATAGTTGTTTTAGGTAATTTTGCAGCTTATTCATTTGACTGTTAGTTCATTTAATCTTATACATGAAAATACTGTTTCTTGGAATAGTGAACTTCACTTATTAAATCATTATCAATTTCTCATAAGACGACAATTCTGCAATAATCTGAACTGAAACTGGATATTCTTCATATGTAGGGGTTTACTAAACATTTCAGGGATGAAGAAAACATTTCACTGAGTAATAACTAAATCATTTCACTGTGTTTGAACGGAGTTCCTATTCGGTTATAAAGACTGTAACGAATATTCCATATAATTCAGAATTGATATGATCACATTTACTAAGATAATAAATAATGCATATCAATGAATGCAAAATTTCTAGTAGCGTACACTCAAATATACAAGGCGCAGTAATGATAGATCTGAACAGATTGTTGACTTTTCACTCATGATCAAACGTAACAGGAGATTTCTCGAATCTAATCTTTTTCTGCACAGTATGCAATACATGGGTTTCATTCATACCGTAAACGGTGATATGTTTGATCTCCTTATTTCAGCAACATCTGACATACAGACGTCGTGACTTCCAAAGAATCTCTACTTTCACCATGAGAAGTCATAATTCTTTTAAATAAACATTTCGCATAATTCGTAGCACTGAATTAATGTGGTGGAAATGAACTTTCTAGATGAGAAGATTTTAAGCATAGTTATATATGAACATTGATGAACATTCTCATGTGTTACCATGGAGATATTTGAAGGTGGTGTGATTTGTGAATTAAGAAGGTCACTTCATGAAAGTCAGAATGACTTGTAGTGAGGTTCCATGTTTTTATCACTATAATAATACTAATAATAATGGTGATAATAATAACAACGTTGTGTGAATATAATATGTAATAAAAGGAGTATAGTCAATGTAATTACGATGAAAAAGAATCAATGTGGATTAGGAAAGAGATAATCACAAAAGAAAAGTGGGATAATAGGTTTATCACATGCATTTCAGGTGTCTGATGATTCAGTCGCGGACCACGGTAAACATGGAGGCTGGATATACCTATTCTGGATATATTAATTCGGTTTTCAGGAGTTGATCCAGATGACTTCAGTTATGTTGAGTACCCGTAGTCTAGCTCCTGTTATGTCTCCATATAAATCGAGCTTTTGATTCAGGGTTTCCATACTGACCATGTCAGGTGTGGATTTTCTCAAATTAACTCTAAAATTACTTGATTGAGAATGTTATATTATAAGCTCATCTATAGATATTTAGTGATGGAATAATTTAACAGGAAAATGCATGGAAGTATCATTGTTTGGAGTAGCAATAGGAATAACTGCAGTAGAAACGAAATGACTATACTGAATTACACAGATGAACAATGAATGATGATGTCTGATCACTGTGGTGGAGTTGAATTACCTGTGCTCCAATAAAGAAACCAAACACTTGGCACATAGATCATAGAAGAGACCATCTTTATAGAGCAACTAATCAATAAGTCAGTTCAAAAATACAACATCCTCAACATCAACCATGTGAGTAACAGATCTTCTCTCAATAATTTCAATATTTGATCATAGTTTGCAATGTTGAATATGTAGTGACATACTCTTATCAAGAGAACGCGATGGGTTTAATAGAAGTAATCATTATTATAACCAACTGTACGAGTGATTGTTTTACTGTGCTCGTTTGTTTGCTAAAGAAAGCCTTATTATTAGTACTCCATTGATTGTGAACTTGCACGGTTTCAGTTACGCTCGTAACCACGCTCGTACTCCTTGGGCACGATCTCGGTATCCTTTTCATACAACGAGGTCGCCAAAATATACATCTCGACAACAGCCATCAACTGCCTTCTGATCTTTGACTCAAAGTGGAATTTAGCGGTTAACTGGCACGCAGTCCTATTCAAGTGGTGTTCAAAGTCAACCGCGTCTCAACACCACACTAAAAATATCATTTTATCAAGTAAATTGTTATGTAGTCTTCAGAAAACAAGTAAACGCAAAGACAGTTGATGATAATCAAAATAATCAATGTTACACTTATATTTCAAGTTTAATTCATTTGTTCAAAACAAAAACCGAAATGTATACTTCTGTTAGATGAAATACAAAGATAACCATGTGTAATACATCATCAAGGAGATTGGTGTTTGAAGACACGAATTAGTGAATTGTGATTCATTGGTTTATTTTCATAGTTTACATCTTAAGACTGAAAGGCTGAGTGAATAATAACATGTAAAGAAGAGCTGTGATTGAATCCCGAATTGTAGCGAAATATAGATTGTTCTATATTTATCAGAATTTCTCCAGTTAGCATAAGTCAGCAATGGGAAAAGCGAGTAAGGTGGAATGAAAACTCATACAGCTGTGGTGTATACTGCTACTGTCTGTCGATATAAGTAGTTTGTACCACCGATGGGAAGTGGAAAACCTGACAGCAGAAGGTCAAGAAGATTGAGTTGATGAGAATATAAGGGGAAAATAGAGAGTGTGGACTGGAAGAATCATGCAGAACGTGATGAACAAATGATGGAAATTCGCAAATGAAGGATGCGATGCAATGGTTGTGATATTTTATCAAGGCTGCCAAATGCCTTGGTTTGGCTCAGAGTGTATGTGTCAATGTATGGAAATAGTTAACTAATTTAGCATTCCTAAGTTAATGTCTCAATCAATATTCATTGAATCGTAGATAAAGCGGCTTCATGAAATTAATTATCACGAACACTTGTCAATCGCCTCGTTACACCAAACGTATTTCATACAAACACCACAAACCTGTATATCGTATCCATTGAGGAGTAAGATTTCCAAAGAATTGACAATTCTGTCTGATTCTGCCCATTGAATATTAAATAACATCAACTTCTATCATTTCTGTAATATCCAATAATATATTCAAAGTAATATTGATTACTTCTTCCTCAATCTCAGTGTAAACAAAGTGTTTGTCTAATGAACAAGAACATATTAGTGTTGACCTCTCTTGTTTATAGAATTAGCCATGATTATACTTTGTTATCATTGATCAACTCATTCCATGTCATCAATTAAATAATATGGTATTCTTTATTCTGTATCGCTTTCTAATAACATGTCGATTCAAAGAAGATCTTGCTGCAGCTATGAATAAACACTGTAACCATTCACCAATTAATTTCAAATGAATCTAGTGCTCGTTTTCTCATAAAATCATCCAGTTTCACGTCCGTGATTTATTAATCTATGAAACGTCCATTAATAAATTCTATTCTTTAAAACTGGACTAGTTATCTCGTCCTGTGTATATTGCTGAAGGAGACTGTGGACGATAGTCGTGAATAAATAATCCGCAGCATGTTTCTTTCAATAGCAATCTTAAGGTTTCTTATGTCACTGGTCTAAATGACTTTCTGAGGTGTATGAATTTCAGAAATGCAATGCGAAACATTGACTACAGTCTGACATTGTACAGTACACTTCACTAAGCCACAATTACGCAAATTCGAGAACAAATACAAATGCTGTCGAATGACAGCGAGCAAATACACAGCCAAAATAAGAGTCAAATGAAATGAATAGATTCAGACACATCAGAATTTACATAGAAAAGTGAACTAGTCTTTGAATGATTAAATCAGCCAACATTTCGGCTAGTAAGAGAGAAAAGTTTATTGGCTGTACCGTCTGATCAAGTAAAAATGATCATGCAGATAAGATCATAGTAATAGAATGATCTAAACAAATTGTTTGCTGTTTCTAAGATACTGTATGTTATCCTAAAGAGAGTAAGAACAAAGATTGGTGCAGAATAATAGGAATTCATTTTATTTCGTTAGGTTCTCATCAGCTGATTACAACATAACAAATGAATAGAAAGGGTGGGGTTTGTTGTTATCGCGGTAAAGAAAGATTTATTACTGTCTCGTTTCTTATACATAGGTCTGGTCTTAGACGTTTGATTGGTAACGCTTCAGCAAATTTCAGAAGTTTGCAGCTTGATTGTTTATTAATCACCTTGAAAAACTTCAGTGTATCGACTTCGTGTCCTGTGTCACGGAGATGTCTTGCGATGGCACTGTTCAATGCTTTCAATCAATTTTATGTTAAACTTATCAGGATTCGTTTTTTGAATCTTGCTTGGGCTCTACTTTCTGTTCTAACGATGTAACTGCTTTGGCAGATACATGTAAATTTGTATACACAATTGGTAGTAACATGAAAGGCATACAGGTCGACAGTTGATTGTGTCAAACAACATGTTGTTTTGGATAAAACGATCAATTTTGCTTCAGGATAAGTTCTTGTCAATGCAGTGTTTAGTCTCATATTGAATGATCCGGCGACGTTATCACCTTTGAATTTAGGTTGAATAAAAGATAGGCTTCTTATTTGCTGTAACTTCTTTGGGTCTGTTAAAGTCATGTTTGCCATATTTCTCAATAAATTTCAGTCGTATCCCTTATCCTCCAAACACTTTTTAACATCCACAACTTCCTCTTCTAGATTATCTGCAGTACATATTCTTTATGTTCTGTGAAACAGTGTTTTGAACAGTGCCTTTTGTAACTGATTGAACAAAAGCTATTGAAATTGAGATAACTCCCATTCTATGTGTTTTCTTATAAACTCAACGATGAACTGTACCATCCTTTCTACGTTCCATCACCATATCGGGAAAATGGAACTTGTTTTCTTTTTCACGTTCCATAGTGAAATGGATATTTGGATGATCCTCGTTGAAAATCTTCAGCAGATTTGTTGCATGTTTTTGATCAATACATACAATGAAGGTATCATCAACATACATCAATACTGATCAATTCAATACTCGTTCCATCATATTTCTCAGCAAATACAATATTATTCAGAAGTAAAGTTCGAATTTACCGTTCCTCTATTCATACCTCATTGGAGTTATGTTATATTCATATTAAAATGAGGAGTTTGTCTGAAGATAGTTGAGTGCACTGACAAACGTGTACTGGACAATCATAGAAAACCAATGAGTAGTAGACAGATGTGTCATTTCATGATGAGAATTATCATGAATAAATAGTTACGATTCAGGTGAAGAATGAATTTTAGGTATTGAGGGTGATCTGTTACCATAGGATGGAGCGGAAGATTTGTAGCTCAGGTGGATGATTTTGATGGAGTTTTGTTCTCTGACCTGGCGTGCCTTCGTAAAATTATGAAAATTTACACTAAATACATTAAATGCACATCTTGCTCCGACTGTCTTTCACACTTCTGTTCTCTTCAGTTCAATCTTCTCAAACTTCTCTTGTCAGGTTTTCAACTTCTTACTGGTGTTACATACTACTTATATTTGTCGATATCAGTAGCACACACCACAGTATTAGACACAGACAAACATAATTTATATCGTTCTCTCTATTAGGCTAATTAAACAGCTCTTACTGTAATTTTATTCTCATTTTCATAAGTTACAATAAAAATTATACTACTATTTGTGATTGAACAATCCTAACGGTTTCCTCATTGATGGATTTATATATATATATATAGTTTTTATTGCGTGCAGTTCCCTACTATCGAGTGGATTTATTCAACTGAGCATGCTTGAATGGAAATGCTGGAATGGCTGACAATTCAAAATGTCGATGATCATTCAGATAAACTCGTTGAAATAATTTGATTAAGTGACTTTGTATAAACGACACTTGAACATCGAAATTCCAGGTGCTTCATTAGAATTGAGAACCTCTTTCGTTACAACGTATTCGTGAACCTTCAACGTAACCATATACATTCGTACGCTATAAAACATTCATTTGTAGATGACTTATTTCAAACGAAGGATGTACAAAATTATGCTCACAAAAATACCGCCAAAACGACGACGATCAAAGCTGTGTTTCTACTGATGACGACTGAGTATTTCACCAAGCAATAAACCGCTAGAATCGTAAAAGTGTAGATGATGACTGGTGATTCAAACAAGTTTTCTAATTAGGTCACGTTATTCTACGAGGAGGAAATTCAATTACGACAGCGTATAGGTACACATTAATAAATCGAACACGACCACATTACAAGTGATTAAACTGGATTTCAAAGTTTTTCGAACAACAAAATATGAAAATCAAAATCTACTGAAACAAATTCCATATCATTTTGACGGATGAGCGTGAGTCGATAATCACAATGAAATAGACTAAGTCACTACACATAAAATAGGTAAAAGTACAAGTTGATAGTAGTAGGAAGACAGGTGAACTGATAGTAAGTAGTAAGAATAATAAAAAATACAATAACAAAACTCTTATCAATAGTTAAACGTTGGAAATAGAAGGTCAAACAAACATGGGTAAATAGACTAGGAATAGTCAACACCAAAACATTAACATCATTACGTAATAAGATGTGTGTAAATAATCAGATAGTGAAGAATACAAGGTTAATGATAACAAAATAGAATAAAATAAAAAAATAAATAATAAATAAGTTATAACTGGCCATGGAAGGGATAAGGGTGTTACGAATTTCTTCTGTACACATAAATTAGGGTTATATGTACGAATTACAATGACTTCAGCTATATGTATGGGGCGGGAACGAACTCCGTTGGGGAACGATGGAGGTATGCGACAGATAACTCGAAATGATTTCGATTTATCTACGGCACGACCGCTATCAATAAGATGTGCCAAGATAGAACTGCGAATCGCTTTTATCTGGCCCATTATAAACCAAGCTGGTTTGATTTTTGCATAAACATCAACGTTTGAATAGTGAGGTTACGAAAACCATTATGTTTTTACTTCGGACAATCTTCCTCAACACTCCGATGACAATTTGGTCAGTTTAGTATGATAGTTTACAGCAAATTTATGACGGTTGTTGAATTGAAGACACAGCTACTCTTATTTCATTCCAGACAACCTCAGTTGTCTATTATTCGAATCATTCCATAATCCAATGTTCAGATTGTCTTCAATATTCGTTGAATAAAGTATTGTTCATTATGGATGAATTTTCATGACCCAACTTGTCTGATGTGCTAACTGACAGCACACAAAGTAGAATATGACCACATCCCAGGTGTCAGCAACCGAATCTCGTGGAACAAACATCGCTGAACAATACCAATCAGATTAAGCAAATTAAACCATTTAAACTCTGAATGAGAATTGAAGGATGTTCTTTCGCAAGGATAATGACGCCACATGGTGAAGATGAAACGGATGAATAGCAACTGTAAACAACTGGAAAGGACTGCTGAGGACAGGGTTGGATAGAGAGTGCTAGTAAGCGGCTATTGCTCCTCCGCGACGCGTAACATGAGTAAGTAACTTAGTGTGATAGTTTACAGCGAATTTCTGTGTTGACATGGTGATAATTGGGTACAAACGGAAAGTAATATAACGCTTACAGATGAATGTTCATGTAGGTCAGTGTAAAGCAAAATATAAAAAAAAAACTTTTACAAGATTCACAATAAATTGAGCCGCTTCAATTCCATCTCAGTTCATTTACTCTCAAATTCTTAGAAATCTGAAAAAAGTAGTGAAAATCTTATTAAATTTCCACTAACACAAAAACATCAATATTAAAATCAACTAACCAATGAAGTAATGTGTCGTCATTTATATAATCTCATACAAAGACAACTGATCACATTCACAATAAGCGAACTGATCTCCTCAGTTCATTCAGAACTATGCCCCATCTAGTCTACAAAGATATCCTGATTCACTTCAGTTGTCAACTTCAGTGAAGTTGAATGAATGACCTATCTGTCGTGGAGTGAAGTAATACATTGTAAGATGAATATCTACGTCCGTTGATGGAAATATGATTGTGATTAATTGCATCATTGACTCATGTGAATTTGTTGTCATGTGGTAGAATTCTATTGATGTGCTCACTTCTACCCATTACTGATCATTTCTCACGAGAATTCTTACTATATACTGTCCTAATTACCTCGAAACACTCAAAACCAATTCAGTCCAACACACATAGAGTCTTTCATCTCACCCTCAGTTTCTAGTTACCCAACATTTAATGTATTTCAAATGAGTAAAGTACCAAATATTGATAATCAAAGAACTACACACTGTGCAGTGGTCGCTATATCTATCAATGAGTTACATTCGAAGATCCTTTAATAGAATCATTGAAGGTTTTAATATAATCAATTAGCACACTACAAAACGTTGGCTTCGTTCTATCGTGTAAAACCATATTGGCAAACCAGCGTTTTACACATTTCCATTTATGGCTGTCAATCAAACTGAATTTTGTACACATTCCACAATATGAACTGATTCAGTTGAATTAGGAAAATAATTATGTACACATTAGTGGAGTTATATACTCCTGACCTAAAGACCGATCTCTCCATTGGAAATTGTAATAACTGTAACTGATCCTAATGGAGTTCGACTCAAGAACACAGGCGAACGTAGTTGACAGATGACAGTCCCCCTCACCATCCAAAGATAACAAATTCAATAGTTTCTTTCACATTGATTTTATCAACACATTTCACTCGAAAATTTGTAAATGCCACTCATTACTTTGCCTCTATCTGATCAATATTCAATATGAGGACAATTATCTCACAACAATCGACATTATGCAAAAATATACTGCAAAGCGGAACTACGAAAACGGTTGCACGCAATCGCAAATGAAATGTTCCAACTTTAGAATGTATCTCGTTTGATCAACTTTCTCTCATTGGCCTACTGATGCAATGGCTTTTGAATGCTGTGCATTCAGCGATAAGATATGGAAAATTGGGAATTCTGTCCGATTACCTTGATCCACTATAACATTACACCAAATTCTATCATTTCTGTTACATTGTGTGAAAATATTTAAAGTAAAATATATTATCACTTCTTTAATCTCAGTGTTAATTATCTTACTATTTAATTAAGAAAAACATATTTCTGTTGACCTCAGTTATTGACAGAAATATCAATGATTATAACTGTGTTGTCGTCAGTCACCTCACGCCATCTCATTAATCAAATAAGTTGGTATTATTCTATATCATCTATTATGTATGGTGGGCGTAATATGAATCTTATTTAGAGCAAAAAAACAACGATTTCTAATAATAACTTGATAATTAGCCACACGTTCAGAAAAGAGATGAGTGAAATTCTCATTTATCAAAAGATTACTACTTTCTATAAACAAAATGAAGTGAAAACAAATCTCTCGGCTGTCAATTCATAGAAGGCTGTGCTCCATCTATGAATAAACACTGTAGCCATTGACCGTCTAATTTCAGATGAGTTTAGTGGTTGTTTGGTCACAGAATCATCTAGCTCTCACTTCCTCATTTTATCAATCTATGGATCGTGCATTGATGATCCTGGTTCTTTGAAACTCGACTAGTTATTACTTCCTGTGTACATCGGTCTATGAGACTGTGGTGAATCATCCTGGTGATAAAATCCACATCACGTTCTGTGTTCCATTTTATATCAATCACTGTGGCGGATAAACTCATCCTCATCTGATATTCTGAATAAACACATTTTACTATTGACCCAATGTATGTTTTCACTGAATATTGACTATGGTTGCATATCATGGTTCAATGTGAGCGATCAAATTTTACGTGAGGTTGAATACATTTTGACGTGTCATTTTGTGCTGAAGTTTGGTCTCACTTTCCAACAGATTTGAAATGCGCTCTTTTGCAAAGAAGCATTCGCAGTTGAATATTTAAATGGCAAGTCAGGTTTGCACTGTCTCGCCAATTTCAGATTCATCGTTTTGGATGATTTCTATTAAGGAGATAATTTAATTGAGCTAGACAATGTTCGGTGTTTGTAGACTGTCGACAGAAAATCGTGTAGTCCGGTTTCATAGTAGTTGGTACAAGTCGGTATGTTATACTCTCAATCTTGAAGAAACCAATACTCCTCGTGTAATTCAAACTTATATCAGTCAATTTCGCAGTATGAAAATTTGCTGCTACGTTACAGTAAACACAACTGACATCTTGTAGGACAGGGATGTTTATATTTATTGATCAAAGCGCAATTGTTGGTGTCCTGACAGTGAGAAAATTGTACTACAAATCATTAACCGGCCAAAGAACTGACCAGACGTAACATGGAATCCACTACAATGCCCCCCATGCAAGTCATCCTGGAGAAATGTGGAAAATGTTAATAAGAAGTGTACGCAGAACTTTGAATTCACTATCTGGTGAGCAGACTACTTCCTTTGGACGACAGGTAGCTCAGTGTTATTCATTGTGTATATATCTAAGCCTTGATGACCGATATGCATCACAACACACATGGAAGTATTTATCCGCAACTGCCAGGTTTAAGATCATTCAGGTAATTTCTTCAAATCATTTAGGAGTTCCAAACTATCACCCTTACATCATATCGTTCTGCATATTTTGACATCGTCAACATATAGCAAGATCGATGATGATAGGAGACAAGGAAGGTGACTTAGACATTTCGGAAGACTCAACTTAAGGTAACTTCACTTCAACAGACACTGAAAACCTGGAAGCCGTAGACTGTTATTTCATCTAAGTATGCGACTAGTATACAATGCACAATCATCATCCTGCCAATGATCACCAGTTTTAATGAACGACAACTGAGTAATACCGCTAATTGACTGAATTCAGGAATATAAACCACCAGATGCCAAATCTTTAGTTTAAGATCGACTCATGTTGAAATCTCAGTTGTTCACTTGTTAATGGTTTCATATCACGTAAACAGATTCATTAGTCAGCGTATTTCATCGATAAAAATCAAAATATACACCGGTTAATGACTTGTAGTACAATTGTCTCACTGTCAGGACACCAACAATTGCGCTTTGATCAATAAATATAAACATCCCTGTCCTACAAGATGTCAGTTGTGTTTACTGTAACGTAGCAGCAAATTTTCATACTGCGAAATTGACTGATATAAGTTTGAATTACACGAGGAGTATTGGTTTCTTCAAGATTGAGAGTATAACATACCGACTTGTACCAACTACTATGAAACCGGACTACACGATTTTCTGTCGACAGTCTACAAACACCGAACATTGTCTAGCTCAATTAAATTATCTCCTTAATAGAAATCATCCAAAACGATGAATCTGAAATTGGCGAGACAGTGCAAACCTGACTTGCCATTTAAATATTCAACTGCGAATGCTTCTTTGCAAAAGAGCGCATTTCAAATCTGTTGGAAAGTGAGACCAAACTTCAGCACAAAATGACACGTCAAAATGTATTCAACCTCACGTAAAATTTGATCGCTCACATTGAACCATGATATGCAACCATAGTCAATATTCAGTGTAAACATACATTTGGTCAATAGTAAAATGTGTTTATTCAGAATATCAGATGAGGATGAGTTTATCCGCCACAGTGATTGATATAAAATGGAACACAGAACGTGATGTGGATTTTATCACCAGGATGATTCACCACAGTCTCGTAGACCGATGTACACAGGAAGTAATAACTAGTCGAGTCCCAAAGAATCAGGATCATCAATGCGCGATCCATAGATTGATAAACTGAGGAAGTGAGAGCTAGATGATTCTGTGACCAAACAACCACTAAACTCATCTGAAATTAGACGGTCAATGGCTACAGTGTTTATTCATAGATGGAGCACAGCCTTCTATGAATTGACAGCCGAGCGATTTGTCTTCACTTCATTTTGTTTATAGAAAGTAGTAATCTTTTGATAAATGAGAATTTCACTCATCTTTTTTCTGAACGTGTGGCTAATTATCAAGTTATTATTAGAAATCGTTGTTTTTTTGCTCTAAATAAGATTCATATTACGCCCACTATACATAATAGATGATATAGAATAATACCATCTTATTTGATTAATGAGATGGCGTGAGGTGACTGACGACAACACAGTTATAATCATTGATATTTCTGTCAATAACTGAGGTCAACAGAAATATGTTTTTCTTAATTAAATAGTCAGATAATTAACACTGAAATTAAAGAAGTGATAATATATTTTACTTTAAATATTTTCACACAATGTAACAGAAATGATAGAATTTGGTGTAATGTTATAGTTGATCAAGGGAATCGGACAGAATTCTCAATTTTTCAAATCTTATTCGTGAATGCACAGCATTCAAAAGCCATTGCATCAGTAGACCAACGAGAGAAAGTTGATCAAACGAGATACATTCTAAAGTTGGAACATTTCATTTGCGATTGCTGGCAACCGTTTTCGTAGTTCCGCTTTGCAGTATATTTTTGCATAATGTCGATTGTTGTGAGATAATTGTCCTCATATTGAATATAGATCAGATGGAGGCGAAAGTAATGAGTGACATTTACAAATTGTCGAGTGAAGTATGTTACTAAAATCAAGGAGAAATGAACTGTTGGATTGGTTATCTGTGGATGCTGAGGGGGACTGTCATCTGTCAACTACGTTCGCACTCCAATGAACGTCATTCCATGCTATGACGCTACCAACAATTACGGTCAGTCGTTGAGAAATGCCTACAAAAGACTTGACCATTCTGAAGAGTATCTCAAATGCCTAGTTTAAACTGAACAACACCGGGTATGAAGACATCATGGGACGATATGAACTAGTAGAAATATGAATGAAAATGGTGAGAGATTTGCAAGCATATGTGCCTTCAATAAACTGGTCATAAGTGGAATTATATTCTCACACAAGCGCATCCACAAAATCACATGAACTTCACTGGATCACACAACACTAAACCAAATCGACCATCTCTGCATCAACAAAGCGTTCAGGAGGACGATGGAGGACGTGCGAACCAAGAGAGGAGCTGAAATAGCATCAGATCATCACTTGCTGATCGCCAAGATGAAATTGAAACGCAAGAAGAACTGGAAAACGGGGCGGACGATATCATAAAAGTTCAATACGGCCATTCTTTAGGAGACTGACAAACTCAACAAATTCAAAATAGTCCTAAGCAATTAGTTCCAGGCCTTTCATGATCTCCTCAATGGAGAAGGACCTACTATGGAGAGCAACTGGAAGGGGATCAAAGAAGCAATCACTTCAACATGTCATGAGGTCGTGGGCCACAAGAATCAGCATTACAAAGAATGGATCACTGTTGATACACTGGATAAGATTCAAGAAAGGAGGAACAAGAAGTCAGCAATCAATACCAGTCGAACAAGAGCAGAAAAACCAAGGCACAAGCTGAATACACGGAAATAAACAAACAAGTGAAGAGGAGCATCAGAACCGACAAACGTCAATATGTGGAAGATTTAGCAACGACGGCGGAAAAGGCTTCAAGAGAAGGAAACATGAGACAATTGTATGACACGACAAAGAAACTCTCTGGAAATCGCCCCAAACCAGAACGACCAGTGAAAAGCAAGGAAGGCAAGGTAATCACCAACACTGATGAACAACGAAACAGGTGGGTAGAACACTTCAAAGAACTTTTGAATCGACCAGCTCCACTGAACACACCCAACATCGAAGCAGCAACAACGGACCTCCCAATCAATGTTGGCCCACCAACAATTGAAGAAATCAGCATGGCCATCAAACAAATCAAGAGTGGCAAAGCAGCAGGACCAGACAACATTCCAGCACAGGCACTGAAAGCAGACGTAGCGGTAACTGCAAGCATGCTCCACATTCTCTTCAATAAGATTTAGGATGAGGAACAGGTACCAAAAGACTGGAAAGAAGGAATTCTGATCAAAATACCGAAGAAAGGCGATCTCAGCAACTGTGATAACTACAGATGCATCAATCTTCTCTCAATACCGAGAAAAGTCTTCAACGGGGTATTGTTAAACAGGATAAAGGACTCCGTAGACGCCCAACTCCGTGCCCAACAGGCAGGATTCCGTAAGGATAGATCATGTACAAACCAAATCGCAATTCTATGGATCATAGTGGAACAATTAATTGAATGGAACTCATCGCTCTACATCAACTTCATTGACTACGGAAAAGCACTAAATAGCGTGGACAGAACAACACTAAGGAAGATTCTTTGACACTACGGCGTGCCTCAGAAGATAGTCAATATCATACGGAATTCCTATGACGGATTAAACTGCAAAATCGTGCATGGAGGACAGTCGACAAAGTCGTTCGAGATGAAGACCGGTGTTAGGCAAGGTTGCTTACTCTCACCCTTTCTCTTTCTTCTGGTGATCGACTGGATCATGAAGACGTCAACATCTCAAGGGAAAAACGGGATACAGTGGACATCTAGGATGCGGCTGGACGATCTAGACTTCGCAGATGATCTGGCCCTCCTATCGCAATCGCAACAACAAACGCAGGAGAATACGACCAGTGTAGCAGCAGCCTCAGCAGCAATAGGCCTCAATATGCACAAAGGGAAAAGCAAGATTCTTCGATACAACACAGAATGCACCAATCCAGTCACAATTGACGGAGAAGATTTGGAAGATGTAAAAACCTTGACATATTTGGGCAGCATCATTGATGAACACGCTGGATCTGATGCAGATGTGAAGGCGTGGATCGGCAAAGCAAGATCAGCATATTTACAACTGAGGAACATCTGGAACTCAAAGCAGCTGTCAACCAACACTAAGATCAGGAGAGAAAATTAACAAGAACTGGATGGAATTAGAAAAGAGGTTCAAGGACAGAGTGGGTTGAAGAATGCTGGTCGACGGCCTATGCTACATTAGAAGTAACGTTTGCCTGGATAAAAAGTATATTTCTTGCACTCGGTATTTAATGGAATCTTCTCAGTGAATTCTGCAGAAGCAATGCATTATACATCATATCTTGGTTGGATGATTACCCACCTAGAAGGTCCTAACATATTATCGTCATATATAAACCACCGAATTCAACTGTTCATTCGACACCTCTCACTTTTTCGATTCTGTTTAAGCGATAAGTGTATGACATTTCTATGTAGAAGAACTAGAAAGAGGCTAGAGAATCAGTATACATTATTCAAGTATTAAATATATCAATAATAAATGGAGTCAGTAAATAATTCATGTTAAAGAATTATACTAGACATCCACTGATGTGTATATATACACTGACAAATCAACCATGATACAGAGTTACATCCCGCATCAATACACAAATATATATATACAATAAAAAACTACAACTTACTTATGCCTTAGACGATAGACAACAAGAAGATTGGCCAAAAGGAATATTCATATTCCAAGTACAGAGCCTAAGTCAACTAAGAATAAAGAAAAAAGAGCTTTTATAAATATACATTTCAAAGAAATAGAAATATTTCCTGTTCAAATATTCAGTGGACAAATGACAAACAAACAAACATGCACTATGAACCATCAGACTGTAAAACGCAAGTTTGGAACATGCTCTCTTCATTGACCAAGTAAAATCGGATTGTAGTATCAACTAGCTGTGAAGTGAAAAAACAAAAATATGTACTTGACAAAAACAAAATAGATTGCATGCATAAAGATATTTTTGTAAAACGTATAATACAATGAAGTATAAATAACTCATTGGTAAATCTCTACAGACACACAGGATTGACGTGCAAAAACTGACCAGACATCACCCACAAATGCCCTGGTACAGCCGAGATTAGGGAGAGTTTGCTCTCCCTCTCGAAATACTCTCACACGGACACGCATTTACAGCCTCTGCCAGGGAAGTCCTACTCACCGCCTTCTCATGGCAGGGGTTTTGTTTACGAAAATGAGACGACGAAAAGCGAATGTCCGGCGCTTTAACCGGATCCCAAACCAATGGTGCACATGGGCTCCAGTATCCTGAGGGAACAAATGGCGTATGAACCAATTTTCGGTCACCGGCTACCATAGGATTGCATCTCCTTACGATGCTCCACTGCCTTGTGGGTTAGACCTTTAGGTCAAAGGCTCGGGGTGTGCACCCCCCCCAAGATAACCACCTGCTTCGGTTTGAGCAGCCGGGCAGTATCACAGCCCACACACAAATGATGAACTTTCTATGTCTATGGAAATTACTTTTCTCGCCTCGAAAAACTATCTATTGATTCAAATTATTATCATTACAATTATATTCATTATTAGTACGATTATTATCAACACTATTATTGTCATTATTATTATTATTTTCCACATTATTCACTCTCTTTTATACTTATACAGCGGCTCGTCTTTAGTGGAAATTCGACTCTATCTAAACGTTCTCGAGTCACTTTTCGGTTGAAAATTGTATTTTACCATCGAATATAAAACTGAAGCAGTTGTTCTGAAACCACGTGCGACATTCAAACTGGCTGCCTTCAACGTTCGCACACTTATGCAGGTCGGCCAACAGATAGGGCTGGCTATGTCTTTGGAAAGTCTTAATATCGATGTCTGCTGTCTATCCGATACCCGTATTCAAGACTCTGGTGAAGTACTACAAATTCGCCCTCCATCTGTCGCTTCGAAAACTTGTTTTACGTGCGCTTATCCGGGGACCCTGTGGCATCTTCGTCTGGTCTTGCGGGCGTTGGTGTCGCACTAAGCGCTAGAGCTGAGGCAGCACTAGTCGATTGGATCCCCATTAACAGTCGGTTATGTGCTGTTAGATTAGAAAGTTCCATCAAAGTGAGAGGAAATCGGCGTGAGAAACGATGACTTTTTGTCATCTCTGCATATGCCCCGACAGACTGCAGCCTGGATGTAATCAAGGATGAATTCTACCACCAGTTAACTGTTCTTCTCCAGAAAGTGCGTTCGACAGATATTGTAGTACTAGCCGGAGACTTGAATGCTCAGGTCGGGCGTCTAGGCACAGAAGAGAGTCGTTTAGGTGGCCGATGGGGACTCGTTGATCGCAGGTCAGATAACATGGACCGTCTACTGCAACTGTGCACAGACCACAACCTGTTTCTGGTTAGCACTAACTTTCTGCACAGCACTGGGTTTCTTCTGGTTCCTTACAACACATTGAAACCCGTCGGTCTACTCCGGGTGACCGTGAGTTCGACCACAAACGAAGGATGTTACGTAAGGAAATCGGGCAAAGCTTGCGTAAGGACCGAGAAGCCTGGTGGTCGGAGCGTGCTAATGAGCTGGAAGCAGCAGCTGCATCTGGTAATTACCGGAAGCTCTTCCAACTCATCCGAGCCACTGGCAGCAAGATGTCTGGTGTGAGCGAAACAATCTACAAGGATGATGGGATGCCAATCACTAACATCCATCGACATCTTGGACGATGGGCAGAATTTTTCGAAGGGCAGTTCAATTGGCCTGCTGCTCCGGCAACATCGGTCAGACTG
Organism: Schistosoma haematobium; assembly: GCF_000699445.3. Taxonomy (NCBI): domain Eukaryota; kingdom Metazoa; phylum Platyhelminthes; class Trematoda; order Strigeidida; family Schistosomatidae; genus Schistosoma; species Schistosoma haematobium. The sequence continues at coordinate 796,751 of NC_067200.1, forward strand.
TCCTGCCCTCCATGGCCGATGACGATTGATCCACCAAATGAGGCGGAAGTCCACAAGGAACTCCAACTCTTGAAGCGTCACAAATCACCTGGCCCAGATGACTTACCTCCGGCTCTTTTTAAAGATGGTGGTGACATTTTGACTAAGGAACTGACGACGTTGTTTACAAAGGTTTGGGTGTTAGAGAGTGCACCAACGTCATGGAATGAGTCGATAGTTGTCCCTATCTTTAAAAAGGCTTCACGTCGTTCCTGTAACAACTATCAGGGGATAAGTCTACTTCCGATTGCGTCCAAGCTATTGGCTTCCGTCATACTTCGTAGGTAGTTCAAAACCCGAGAAAGATTGACTCGCGAGGAGCAGGCTGGTTTTCGTTCTGGTCGAGGATGTATTGATCATATCTTCACCCTCCGCCAAATGTTAGAACACCGTCATACTTATCAAAGGCCAACAATCGTAGTGTATCTTGACATCAAGGCTCCCTTCGATTCGTTGGATAGGACTGTTCTCTGGGATTGTCTATTGAAGAAGGGTGTGCCTGAGAAGTTTATTAACATCCTAAAAGCCCTACATAAAAACACCTCAGGCAGAGTGAGGGCATATAACCACCTTTCTCCATTGTTCTATTCCAGCAGTTTGGTTAGGCAGGGTTGCCCAATCTCACCATTCCTCCTCAACTTTGCCATCGATGACATTCTTGAAACAGCTCTGATGGATGTAAGTACTGGCAATGTGGATCTGTTGCCTAGAGAAAGACTTCTCGACCTTGAGTAGGCGGATGATATTGTCTTACTGTACGATAACGCCCAAGGCATGCAATCCGCACTTAATCGGTTGGCAATCAGTGTCCGTAGGTATGGTATGTGCTTTGCACATTCCAATTGCAAAGTACTCCTACAAGACTGGCAGGATTCCAATCCTGTACTCACCCTGGATGGTGAGCAGATAGAAGTAGTTGAGAAGTTCGTGTATCTGGGTAGCTGCATAAGTGCTGGTCGGGGTGTGAGTGATGAGATCAGTGCACGTATAGTGAAAGCCAGAGCGGCTAATGCCAATCTGGGCCTCCTCTGGCGCCTTCGTGATGTTAGTCTGGCTGTAAAAGGCCGGATCTACAACGCGTCGGTGAGAGCAGTTTTGCTCTATGCTTGTGAAACCTGGTCTCTCCGAGTTGAGGACGTTAGACGACTCTCTGTGTTCGATCATCATTGTCTCCGAAGGATTGCTGACATCCAGTGGCAACACCATGTTAGTAATGTAGAGATTCGGCATCGTGTGATCGGGCACAGAGATGATAATGCATTCAAAAACACCTTGTCTGTATTAAAAGAACTCCATCTCTTTTTAATATTTTTCCTCTATCTCTACTATCAAATTCTGCCTAATGGCTTCCTCTTACATAGTTCTAGTCATGTGCAACGTAGAATCTGATACATAGGTATGTCAGCTCAAGTTGTCATGACTTATTAGCAAAGAAAAATAAAATTATCGAGACAAATTCCAGATTACTAACAGTAGTAATAACATTTGTGGTAGTAGGAAAGATTAGGTACATGCAAAGAAATAAGGTATAAAGAGATTTTGTGACACAGGTTAGTTCCAAAAGCAAGAAAAGGAGTGAATGTATATGGATCATACATACTACTAGTAATTCTGAGGATACAAATAAATTCTATAATTTATTGAAATTTCGATTCATTCATACATCATTTTATGATAATAGAAAGAGACTATAGACAATCAATTTCACTTCTCTCAATTGATGTATTCAGTTAGAAAGGTAAGTTAAGGTGAGTGAAGTGAAGCGAGGTGAAGTAGCATGCAATAATCTTTGTCGTAACAAATAACTAACTGAATAAATAAATAAATAAACCAGTGAATTAACCAATCAACAATAAATCAACGATTTCGTTGAGTATTTTTGAAGTTTCAATGTGATGTGTTTTTATTCTTCAAACAACTTCAAGTTGGTTTCCATTTCATATTCATAAAAGGACTGTGTTATACTTGAGTTGATCTAGAATAGTTTCAATATTCAGTCATTGTAATGCATTCAACATTTACGGTTATTTTCTTGTTGTTGTCTAACAGTAAATCAACGACCAGTACATATAGAAGTTTAATTAATTATCCCTAAAGATTTCGTCATTTCAATTCATCATCAATCGGTGACGAAATTCGAAATGATTCAATGGTTAGATGGTGTCATTTTCACTGATGAAACTTGAAGATCATGGATACATTTGTTTCAATGTATCTTGATTCTTGATAATCATTAAACTAATGTCAACGCAAAAATTTCAGAAATTCTCATTGTGGAAATTAATACAAGATATCAAGACGAAGAGAGTTCTTTTAAACTCGATCTTTATTAAACTTTACTCTGATACACGATACTACGTAAAACATTTATGACATATTCATAAAACACAATGAAATAAACAGTTATATATTGTAGTTGATATCATGAAGTTACTGTAACAAAACAATCATTGAAAACCAATAGGCACTAGGCAACTGTTTCGTCTTAATATAAGACTTTTGAATAGTGTAAATCCACAAGCCTAACATAGATCAAGCTCAAAAACAAAACACCTAATAGCCTCTCTATAAGCTTTCGATCACTGAGTCAAGAACGATCGTTTTGAAATGACGCTGGAATTGCTTCTTTACACGAATGAGACAAATATCTACACACGATACCGTGCCAGTGTCCATTCTACAGCACTTCAAAACAACTTTGATCACGAACACGTGACTGATCACACTAGAACGTGCGTATATTTCAACGACAATAACGAACAATAAGAAATAATAATGTGATAGAAAACATGTGACACATCTCATACTTGTCAGACCATCTACTAGTTTGACTAGGTAAACAATCAATCAGTATTTTTATCAGTTACACATCAGGTCTACGTTTTTACAACTCAGCTAGCAGTAAGCCTCAGTAATGAGTAATTTTGAGAAGTATTACATAGAGTCCTAGTAACAGGCTATGATCAATGTAGTTCAGTTATATCGGGTCTGAGGCAACTACACATCAATATCACTAGATAATGATTTCGTAATGCTGTAAGTTGACTGACTGACTGACTGTCTTCACAAGCATCAACCATTAGGTCCCAACTGGTTAGTATAAGGATTGATGTCTCGCCATCAAGTCTGAAATTCTTTGAATGGTTCATCAGTGTAAAATACTGAACAGTTCAATGCTACAATGAATGAAATAGCCATTTAATGTTTCCTCATTTTCAATTATTATCTGTCTACAATCAGTCCATCATGTGTATAACATAAACATTTAAACAATCACTGTAATAAACAAAAAACAAACTAATGCTTACCAATATATTCTAACACTATGCCTTTTCCATGAATAATATATGGATCTAATAAATTTCAATTTGATGTAAACTGTCAACCGTATACATTACTGATTGGATCATAAATTTGCTCAACTAAATATGATTCATCTGGTGCACATAATTTATTATAATCTATTGAATTCAATGAAAAGGATCCAGAGGAGATCGAAGAAGGAGAAGATAATGATGAATTGATCATTTCTACTTCTGGTAATTTTGTTTTTGTCTTTGTGGCGATTGTTTTCAATGTGGAATTATTGATTAAACAAAAACGAATTATTGGTATATTGTTAATTATACCGTTATAAACATTAGATATACGATCATCCACTAATAAATAATCATGACTACATACAATTCCAGGATTTGATGGACATGCTGATCCAGTAGCTAATGTAAAGGAACAAAAGTACAAACAGCATAAGTTGTGATGAATTGTATGGTGTTATGAGGTTTATATCAATCCATTTCAATCACACTTGATTAATTCAACCATTAAAAAACGGATAAACGCGTGACGGATGCTACACATTTTGACAGATATAAGTAGTATGTAACTCCAAAATGAAATAGTGTGCCTGTTAGCAAACGTTTCAGATTGAATTACGAAAAAACATAAAAGGAAACGGTGAGGAATTACAACGACATTTGAATATGAAGAATGAAGAAGTATGTGCACGACAACTGAAAGGAGACTTGCAAATAAAGGACTTAATTTTACGAAAGCATTGTGATATTTGACGTTATATGATAAATTGGTTATCCCCACAAAAGTGTTCGTTCAGTGCATTCGAATATTGTGTAATAACGTTTTATTGTTAATAGCACTGATTAACGCTGACAGTTATTATATTTTCATCAACTGAATTAAATAAATTAAACAGTTACTTTTGACAGCCTCTACTCCTATTTTCATATCATACTATGACGTTTTTCTAGCTTATTAGTACCAACGTGAAGACAGTTCTACCTCGAGAAATAAAACAACCATCATCAAAAATGCACAAGTATTTATAAACAATTATATACGTAAAGTATTTAATGTCCGTATGGCGGATACCATCAGAAACAGCCAACTGTGCGAGAGAACAAACTAGCTTCTAAATGAAGAGGAAATTAGGAAATGACGCTGGATAAGACATGTATTGCAGAAATCATCAAACTGAATCGCGAGGCATGTTCTTATTTGCAATGAAAGGGAGGATCAGAAGCAGACATCAAAAGAATCAATTGCAACTGGAAAGGATTTTTCAGAACAGAGTTCCAGGAAGAATTCTGATAGGGCGGCCTAAGCTCCTCACGAGGGTTAACAAGCGCAAGTAATGATGCCAAGCTAGGTTAATTACATTAATTTTACATTGAATTTAATCCAAACATAAAGAATGCCTTTGATGTAAAAAAAGTAAGCCCATATCAACAAAAATATATTTGTATATATATTTTGAGAGCAAGAGAGATGGAAAGGTCAGCGGATATAGGTAGTAGCAAACAATTGTTCAGACTTTTTAAGGAAACCGGTATTAGGAACTCAACTGTTGCGAAACTTTCTCAGAAAAAGACGGATACATTATACTTTCTCAATCCAGGAGATTGGATCGATGGGTAGAACACTTTAGGGATCAGTTCAACTGGCCTTCTATCACACTTCGCTTTCACACGACCTCCAGTCAACCTGAATGGCAAGTTAATCTAGGTCCTCCGCCTCTTTACGAAGTTGTAAAAGCCATAGGAAATCTGAAGCGAGAGAGAGCAGCAGGCCCAAACAGGTTTACTCCTGAGATTTTTAAGGATGGTGGTTCAGTATTAGCAAGAAAATTAACCGAGGTCTTAGGTAGAATTTGGGAACTGGACGTAATCCCATCTGACTGGTCTCAATCACTGATTGTGCCAGTCTATAAGGACGGACAAAAGTCCTCTTGTCACAATCACAGAGGAATCAGTTTGACTAATATAGTGTCTAAAATATAAGCTTCAATAATACTTCGACGCCTAATCAAAGCTCATGAAGAACAGACTAGAGAAAATCAGGCTGGTTCTCGACTTGGACGTGGTTGTATGGACCAGATATTCACACTACGTCAGGTCCCAGAACATAGACACACATTCAGACGCCCCACAATCGAAGCATTTCTCGACCTTAAGGCGGCATTCGACTCTGTTGATCGTGAGGTTCTATGGCAGTGTTTGTCACTGAAAGGAGTATCAAAGAAGTACATTAACCTTATAAAGGCTCTCTACTCGAACACAACTGGTACAGTGAGAGCTTATGGCGAACTGTCATCAGAATTGATTTGTGAGATAGTTGACAAAGATAAGGACAATTTTGGTAAATGTTTGTTCTGTGGCAAGTTTCACGCATATCCTTTATGTGTATTTCGTAAGTTGAAATGTTTTAAATATGGTGAGATTGGACACATTCAATTATTTTGTAACACTACTGTTCATCTTAAGCTTTAGAAACTGTCGACTGTGTTCCGTAGATTTGTAACTGTGCAAACTACTTAAGAGTCAAGGGAATACATTATACGGAAAAACCTGCGAGTCTGATGTAACAATCAGCATGAAAAGCAAGATAAGCATCAGATAAATTTTGGTGGACCAAATTAAGCTTAGTGAGTGATCTTGAAATATTGTCTGCGACTTGATGAAAATAAAACTATTGTAAGTGTTTCCAATGCCTCAGAAGGTAACACTTAATTCTCACATTGCAAATTTGAGAAATATTACGGTGTGTGCTACTGATATGGATGGATATATGTAGTTGGTTTCGTCAATCGAAAGTGAAGTACTTGTCAACAGGATGTAGGATGAAAATGATAACTACTTTGATGTGTGAAATTCATTGTTGTGCTGGAACTGACACCTATGGTGGGATGATAGGCCAGTGAACGATTTTGTGCGCGTCATAAATAGATGCTTCGAAGTTATCGTTGAGTGTGTATTGGTAGAATGACCAGAAAAGCAGCATAGCGACTGTGTTGACGAGATATACGCAAGTGTACTCCTTTTCATTACTGAAGCCTAACGTGGTTTATGTCGTTTGAGCGATATGTGCGCGACCTCGTCTGTTACCAAACCGTACTAATGCGCTATAAATATACCGATAAATACGATTATTCATGATGGGTGGGTGAGACTGACTTTTATGTGGCGAACAAGTGTGCATCTTTGAAACATCAGCTCTTAACTACATGTTCTGCCGTACACTGTTTCGGGAATAGTATATTAATTTGAAAACGTTTATAGTTGATGGATGATACAGCATGCTGGTTTATATGTGAACGAATAGATAAGATGAACACAATGGTTATTTATCGGCTAGTAATGTGGTGTCGAATATCTGATGTGTATATTAACATTAAAGTAAGGATCTTCGAACAAAACAAAAATCAGCTGATGTTTCGTCCAGACTGTCTCTAAATAAGTAGGAAGATGACGATTACTGAGTACAGATGCGATGAATAAACAAATGTTGCATAACGAGAAAATTAGTTCATACTACCGAAATTATGACTCAAAACCTATGTCTATGATAGAGCTGCTAACCTTTGCCAATGGTGAGACGGTTGCCACCATGCCGTTATAGAATGCAGGAGGTTTGCTTGACTGCTTAGACTAACGCTTTGTGTGCCCACGCGTGCTGCTAGACCGCCAATTTATTTACCAGGTTGTTCAGTGTACGGGCAGTTTATAAATATGTCGGAGATATATGACATATGATAGCCATAATTCCACAAACATGAACGATGTTAATTGAACCATTTATGTGATAAATTATCCAGAACATAATAAACGAGGTAAGTACTGGAAGGAATGAAACTGAAAGACTTGACAAAAATCTACTTCTGGACTGGCTCCATGTTGGTATTAAACTACATACTCAGTACAACCTCACGCTTCAGGACATATGTAGCTGATAGATTCAATTTCATCCGCGAACAAATAGGGCCATCACAATGAACGTTCGTGCCATCAACTATAAACTTTGCTGATTTAGCTTTCAGGACACGAATTTCTAATAACCGAAAAGAATATATAAACTGGGTATAAACGGAATGAGATATAATGGTTCCCTTTCGAGCTGGAGATGAAGAACGTTGCAGCCTTGAACACCAAGACTATAGTTTTTCCTTCAGATATATTTGTATCGTATTTTTCGTCGAGGACCAAACTTCAACAATGTACAGCTTGACTCACTCTATTCAAGCATTACCTCTGCAAGAAAGCGATAGGGAGTGAACGTTTTTCGCTTAAAGAACTGGACAATGCCGAGAAGGATTTATTAGAAAACGCAAAAATGCGAAAAATCGAGAAAGTTGAATAAAATGACACAAGACTTCATACAATATGACTGCTAGGAATTATGTGATCAGTGAGTTACGATCGATCGTAATTGACAACCTGGTTCGTGCAGGAGGATATTTTGACACAACAACCATCTACGCGGACGACGCTCGGTTTTATTCGCAACAACGGGGATAGATTATTTTGACACGATTATGGTTAAACTGGGGCGCAAATTTCGAAAGCATTACGTTTGCATATTAAAAAGCTTTAACATTGGAGCAATCCATCTACAAGTTCCTTGCGCACTGTTAACAGACGTCTTTCCGACGGCCTGTGTTAGTCCCGGCAATGCTGGTCTCCAAGTTGATTCAACTTTATCGTGGAAGAGTCGACAGACTGAGCCTCAACCACGTGCTGAGGTAATTAATTCCACGGCAGTGTGCAGTAGTCTTTAAATCTTGGCTAGGGATGACTACTAAGTCTGGACGACAAGTAGCTCAGTGATATTCGTCGTGTATGTATTTGTACCTTGATGACCGATATGCATCACAACACACATGGAAGTATTTATCCGCAACTGCCAGGTTTAAGATCATTCAGGTAATTTCTTCAGGTTATTTAGGAGTTCCAAACAATCACCCTTACATCATATGGTTCTGCATATCTTGACATCGTCAACATATAGCAAGATCGATGATGATGGGAGACAAGGAAGGTCATTTACATACAAGAGGAATAGCACTGGTCCCAAAACTGTTCCCTGTGGCACTCCACTAAGCACAGTTTCCCAGCTAGATAACTTCGAGTTCACCCTTACTCTTTGTTGACGCCCAACTAAGAAGTCTTTTATCCACATCAATAAATTGCCTCCATTCCTGACTTTTCTAAACTTATATAACAGCCGGTTGTGCGGAACTTTGTCAAAAGCTTGGCTGGAATCAATGTAGGCTACGTCTACAGGTAGCTTTTGGTCCTTAAGAGCGCACCAGCTTTAACGAGCGACTAGTAAGTTAGTGAGACAAGAATAACTTATTCTGAAGCCGTGCTACTTCTCCGAAAGGATCCGGTTTTCATCGAGGTACTAAAAAGCTCCTTCCGAATAATATTTTCTCAAATTTTAACAACCACACTAGTTAGGCTAACAGGGAGGTAATTCTCAGGTTTGTGTTTCGTACCTGTTTTGAAGACAGGACTAACTATGGTGTTCTTTCAGTCCTTCCGTAAACGATCCTGAATTACGGATAGATTAAAACATATACTTGAATGGTTTGCAACGAAGTTAGATAATTCCTTCAGTAGACTAGGATTAAATTCATCGGGCTCCGTAGATTACCTATGTCAAGCTTATTGAGCAGACCAGAGACATCGAGTTCTTTAATGATCACGCTATATAGTGTATGTGTGGGGGGATTTGTATGCGCTGACGTGAACGGTGCTTCTATGGTAAAGTAGTAGTTCGAGAACACTTGAGCTTCACCAAAGTCGTCCTGCACTAATGATGCAGCAATACTGTCCCCTCATAGTGTACGAATATTTCCTCTTCTTTTTGTCCTGTGACTGTAGTTATGTCTGGCTTTGAAGAATCAATCTGTACACCTAGTTCCGGTCGCTTACTGAGTAAGCTTTGAGCATTAGTGTAACAGATCCGAAGCCTATTTAAGCGGCATTGTTGCGATTCTTGACTCGCAGAGATTTGCGGAAGAAGATATACAGTGATAGACGAATTAACATTGTTGGGTAAGAGAAGGAGTCACAACTTCTATTGCCGAACTTAAAAAATAAAATAGTGGCCAAAGAAATGACCAGACGGAACATAGAATGCACTACAATGCCCCTCACGCAAGTCATCCTGGAGAAATGTGGAAAATATTAATAAGAAGTGTACGCAGAACTTTGAATTCACTATCTGGTGAGCAGACTACTTCCTTTGCGATGCTCAACACTTGTTTGACTGCAATAGAAATAATACTTGATGATAGACCTCTATCACAATTACTTTTACGGGAAGCCTATTTCGTTTCATACAAAAGGACGCGATAAACAACATAGACATCTCATAAGTTGAGGTTTGCAACTAATGTTTGCATATTATTCAACCAAGAACTGGTGTTCTAGAAAAAGTAGTTTTTATGTGAATTTCGATTTTGCGCGTATCTCATTCTGATGACTTAGACATTTCGGAAGACTCAACTTAAGGTAACTTCACTTCAACAGACACTGAAAACCTGGAAGCCATAGACTGTTATTTCATCTAAGTATGCGACTAGTATACAATGCACAATCATTATCCTGCCAATGATCACCAGTTTTAATGAACGACAACTGAGTAATACCGCTAATTGACTGAATTCAGGAATATAAACCACCAGATGCCAAATCTTTAGTTTAAGATCGACTCATGTTGAAATCTCAGTTGTTCACTTGTTAATGGTTTCATATCACGTAAACAGATTCATTAGTCAGCGTATTTCATCGATAAAAATCAAAATATACACCGGTTAATGATTTGTAGTACAATTTTCTCACTGTCAGGACACCAACAATTGCGCTTTGATCAATAAATATAAACATCTATGTCCTACAAGATGTCAGTTGTGTTTACTGTAACGTAGCAGCAAATTTTCATACTGCGAAATTGACTGATATGAGTTTGAATTACACGAGGAGTATTGGTTTCTTCAAGATTGAGAGTATAACATACCGACTTGTACCAACTACTATGAAACCGGACTACACGATTTTCTGCCGACAGTCTACAAACACCGAACATTGTCTAGCTCAATTAAATTATCTCCTTAATAAAATCATCCAAAACGATGAATCTGAAATTGGCGAGACAGTGCAAACCTGACTTGCCATTTAAATATTCAACTGCGAATGCTTCTTTGCAAAAGAGCGCATTTCAAATCTGTTGGAAAGTGAGGGCAAACTTCAGCACAAAATGACACGTCAAAATGTATTCAACCTCACGTAAAATTTGATCGCTCACATTGAACCATGATATGCAACCATAGTCAATATTCAGTGAAAACATACATTGGGTCAATAGTAAAATGTGTTTATTCAGAATATCAGATGAGGATGAGTTTATCCGCCACAGTGATTGATATAAAATGGAACACAGAACGTGATGTGGATTTTATCACCAGGATGATTCACCACAGTCTCATAGACCGATGTACACAGGAAGTAATAACTAGTCGAGTCTCAAAGAACCAGGATCATCAATGCACGATCCATAGATTGATAAAATGAGGAAGTGAGAGCTAGATGATTCTGTGACCAAACAACCACTAAACTCATCTGAAATTAGACGGTCAATGGCTACAGTGTTTATTCATAGATGGAGCACAGCCTTCTATGAATTGACAGCCGAGAGATTTGTTTTCACTTCATTTTGTTTATAGAAAGTAGTAATCTTTTGATAAATGAGAATTTCACTCATCGTTTTTCTGAACGTGTGGCTAATTATCAAGTTATTATTAGAAATCGTTGTTTTTTTGTTCTAAATAAGATTCATATTACGCCCACCATACATAATAGATGATATAGAATAATACCAACTTATTTGATTAATGAGATGGCGTGAGGTGACTGACGACAACACAGTTATAATCATTGATATTTCTGTCAATAACTGAGGTCAACAGAAATATGTTTTTCTTAATTAAATAGTAAGATAATTAACACTGAGATTAAAGAAGTGATAATATATTTTACTTTAAATATTTTCACACAATGTAACAGAAATGATAGAATTTGGTGTAATGTTATAGTTGATCAAGGGAATCGGACAGAACTCCCAATTTTCCAAATCTTATCGCTGAATGCACAGCATTCAAAACCCATTGCATCAGTAGGCCAACGAGAGAAAGTTGATCAAACGAGATACATTCTAAAGTTGGAACATTTCATTTGCGATTGCTGGCAACCGTTTTCGTAGTTCCGCTTTGCAGTATATTTTTGCATAATGTCGATTGTTGTGAGATAATTGTCCTCATATTGAATATAGATCAGATGGAGGCGAAAGTAATGAGTGACATTTACAAATTGTCGAGTGAAGTATGTTACTAAAATCAAGGAGAAATGAACTGTTGGATTGGTTATCTGTGGATGCTGAGGGGGACTGTCATCTGTCAACTACGTTCGCACTCCAATGAACGTCATTCCATGCTATGACGCTACCAACAATTACGGTCAGTCGTTGAGAAATGCCTACAAAAGACTTGACCATTCTGAAGAGTATCTCAAATGCCTAGTTTAAACTGAACAACACCGGGTATGAAGACATCATGGGACGATATGAACTAGTAGAAATATGAATGAAAATGGTGAGAGATTTGCAAACCTATGTGCCTTCAATAAACTGGTCATAAGTGGAATTATATTCTCACACAAGCGCATCCACAAAATCACATGAACTTCACTGGATCACACAACACTAAACCAAATCGACCATCTCTGCATCAACAAAGCGTTCAGGAGGACGATGGAGGACGTGCGAACCAAGAGAGGAGCTGAAATAGCATCAGATCATCACTTGCTGATCGCCAAGATGAAATTGAAACGCAAGAAGAACTGGAAAACGGGGCGGACGATATCATAAAAGTTCAATACGGCCATTCTTCAGGATACTGACAAACTCAACAAATTCAAAATAGTCCTAAGCAATTAGTTCCAGGCCTTTCATGATCTCCTCAATGGAGAAGGACCTACTATGGAGAGCAACTGGAAGGGGATCAAAGAAGCAATCACTTCAACATGTCATGAGGTCCTGGGCCACAAGAAGCAGCATTACAAAGAATGGATCACTGTTGATACACTGGATAAGATTCAAGAAAGGAGGAACAAGAAGTCAGCAATCAATACCAGTCGAACAAGAGCAGAAAAAACCAAGGCACAAGCTGAATACACGGAAATAAACAAACAAGTGAAGAGGAGCATCAGAACCGACAAACGTCAATATGTGGAAGATTTAGCAACGACGGCGGAAAAGGCTTCAAGAGAAGGAAACATGAGACAATTGTATGACACGACAAAGAAACTCTCTGGAAATCGCCCCAAACCAGAACGACCAGTGAAAAGCAAGGAAGGCAAGGTAATCACCAACACTGATGAACAACGAAACAGGTGGGTAGAACACTTCAAAGAACTTTTGAATCGACCAGCTCCACTGAACACACCCAACATCGAAGCAGCAACAACGGACCTCCCAATCAATGTTGGCCCACCAACAATTGAAGAAATCAGCATGGCCATCAAACAAATCAAGAGTGGCAAAGCAGCAGGACCAGACAACATTCCAGCACAGGCACTGAAAGCAGACGTAGCGGTAACTGCAAGCATGCTCCACATTCTCTTCAATAAGATTTAGGATGAGGAACAGGTACCAAAAGACTGGAAAGAAGGAATTCTGATCAAAATACCGAAGAAAGGCGATCTCAGCAACTGTGATAACTACAGATGCATCAATCTTCTCTCAATACCGAGAAAAGTCTTCAACGGGGTATTGTTAAACAGGATAAAGGACTCCGTAGACGCCCAACTCCGTGCCCAACAGGCAGGATTCCGTAAGGATAGATCGTGTACAAACCAAATCGCAATTCTATGGATCACAGTGGAACAATCAATTGAATGGAACTCATCGCTCTACATCAACTTCATTGACTACGAAAAAGCATTAGATAGTGTGGACAGAACAACACTAAGGAAGATTCTTTGACACTACGGCGTGCCTCAGAAGATAGTCAATATCATACGGAATTCCTATGACGGATTAAACTGCAAAATCGTGCATGGAGGACAGTCGACAAAGTCGTTCGAGATGAAGACCGGTGTTAGGCAAGGTTGCTTACTCTCACCCTTTCTCTTTCTTCTGGTGATCGACTGGGTCATGAAGACGTCAACATCTCAAGGGAAAAACGGGATACAGTGGACATCTAGAATGCAGCTGGACGATCTAGACTTCGCAGATGATCTGGCCCTCCTATCGCAATCGCAACAACAAATGCAGGAGAATACGACCAGTGAAGCAGCAGCCTCAGCAGCAATAGGCCTCAATATGCACAAAGGGAAAAGCAAGATTCTTCGATACAACACAGAATGCACCAATCTAGTCACAATTGACGGAGAAGATTTGGAAGATGTAAAAACCTTGACATATTTGGGCAGCATCGTTGATGAACACGCTGGATCTGATGCAGATGTGAAGGCGTGGATCGGCAAAGCAAGATCAGCATATTTACAACTGAGGAACATCTGTCAACCAACACCAAGGTCAGGATTTTCAATACAAATGTCAAGACAGTTCTACGGTATGGGGCAGAAACCTGGAGAACTACGAAAGCCATCATCCAGAAAATACAGGTGTTTAATAACGATTGTCTACGCAAAATACTTCAGATCCATTGGCCGGACACTATTAGCAACAACGTACTGTGGGAGAGAACAAACCAGATTTCAGCGGAGGAATAAATCAAAAAGGAACGCTGGAAGTGGATAGGACACACAATGAGGAAAGCACCCAACTGCGTCACAAGACAAGCCCTCACATGAAATCCTGAAGGTCAAAGGAAAAGAGGAAGACCAAAGAAGACATTACGCCGAGAAATGGAGATGGACATGTAAAAAATGAAAAAGAATTGGATGGAACTAGAAAAGAAGGCCCAGGACAGAGTGGGTTGGAGAATGCTGGTCAGCGGCCTATCCTCCATTCGGAGTAACAGGCGTAAGTAAGTAAGTAAGATCAAGCGAGATACATCTAAAAGTTAGGACATTTCATTTCCGAGTGCGTGCAACCGTTCTCGTAGTTCTGCTTCGCAGTTTGTTTTTGCGTAATGTCGATTTTTGTGAGATAATTGTCCTCATGTTGAATATCGATGAGATAGAGACTAAAGTAATGAGTGGCATTTAAAAATTTTTGAGTGAAGTGTGTTACTAAAATCAAGGTAAAATGAACTGTTGGATTGGTTATCTGTGGATGCTGAGGGGGACTGTCATCTATCAACTACGTTTACCACGCTAAAAAGTATATTTCTTGCACTCGGTATTTATGGAATCTTCTCAGCGAATTCTGCAAAAACAATGCATTATACATTATATCTTGGCAAACCAAGATCAGCATATTTACAACTGAGGAACATCTGGAACTAAAAGCAGCTGTCAACCAACACCAAGATCAGGAGAGAAAATGAACAAGAACTGGATGGAATTAGAAAAGAGGTTCAAGGACAGAGTGGGTTGAAGAATGCTGGTCGACGACCTATGCTACATTAGAAGTAACGTTTGCCTGGATAAAAAGTATATTTCTTGCACTCGGTATTTAATGGAATCTTCTCAGTGAATTCTGCAGAAGCAATGCATTATACATCATATCTTGGTTGGATGATTACCCACCTAGAAGGTCCTAACATATTATCGTCATATATAAACCACCGAATTCAACTGTTCATTCGACACCTCTCACTTTTTCGATTCTGTTTAAGCGATAAGTGTATGACATTTCTATGTAGAAGAACTAGAAAGAGGCTAGAGAATCAGTATACATTATTCAAGTATTAAATATATCAATAATAAATGGAGTCAGTAAATAATTCATGTTAAAGAATTATACTAGACATCCACTGATGTGTATATATACACTGACAAATCAACCATGATACAGAGTTACATCCCGCATCAATACACAAATATATATATACAATAAAAAACTACAACTTACTTATGCCTTAGACGATAGACAACAAGAAGATTGGTCAAAAGGAATATTCATATTCCAAGTACAGAGCCTAAGTCAACTAAGAATAAAGAAAAAAGAGCTTTTATAAATATACATTTCAAAGAAATAGAAATATTTCCTGTTCAAATATTCAGTGGACAAATGACAAACAAACAAACATGCACTATGAACCATCAGACTGTAAAACGCAAGTTTGGAACATGCTCTCTTCATTGACAAAATAAAATCGGATTGTAGTATCAACTAGCTGTGAAGTGAAAAAACAAAAATATGTACTTGATAAAAACAAAATAGATTGCATGCATAAAGATATTTTTGTAAAACGTATAATACAATGAAGTATAAATAACTCATCGGTAAATCTCTACAGGTACACATGATTGATGTATAAAAACTAAACATACATCGACATTATTATGGTTTGATTAAAGAAGTTGCAAAGACTGTTTTTTTAATTACTATATAGTAGTCATTATAAATAGACATTACTTACGACTTGAATGTGGATGCATTCTGTTGAAAGGTTTCTGACTACGACAAGACAATTATCATCCATTGCTTAGTGACTTTCAATCTCAACCGCCCACCCACACCCAAATAAAATCGAATTGTTGTCAGTTAACCGACAAAATAAAAATGTGATTTCAATAAAAGAAATGAATTGTAGATAGCAGAAAAACTCAATATATGCATTTCGTTCTATTCAGGGATAGCTAGTTAGCTACGTGTACCGGTATCCCAATATTGATTTTTATATTGAGACTTCAACCCAGAAATATTTTTCGTTTCATATATCCAATGCGTTGTGTACACAGCTACATAACTTCATTGGAACCACGTTATTCACTAAACGTGTTATTGAAGTTACAAGTAAATCAGTTCATCTGACTCCTTCAAGTAAGCAGAAGAAACAAGATATGTTTAAAATAATCAGATGTTTCGATTGAGATCATGAATCGATCAATATCAAACCGCCATTGAAAATCTGGAAGCACTGGACGGCTGTTTCGTCCTAGCGTGTGACTTCTCACCAGTCAGCACCCACGACCCTGCACGTAGGATTCGAACCCAGCACTGTCGGTCTGGATTAAGTCAGAATGTTTTGTGTAAAGTTCGGGTGAAATTACTGACTGTCTGCTCCAATCAAACAACGTCATGAACGCTGCTCAAGCAAGTAATTCAATAACTGCAATACAAATGATTCAACTACATTAAACCACCGTTTCACTACAGTGTTACATAGCCATTCAATTATTAATACCTAAGTAGAAGTCAGATACTAATATTTCTAACTTAATTCAACACTTATGAAATGTTTCGCAAATAAGAATTATTACCAAAATACATATGTCGGTGATCAATTTTCAAGTTGGGTCTCATATTCAGTCAATACAACACCATGGAGAAAACTTCAGCCTCACAAAAACCCAAAACGTATTCATAACATTTACATTATTCTACATAAAGGTTAATCACGGCCCAGCAAGTGAAATCTACTTAGACGAACAGACAAACATTTGCAAAAACAATAAAAATATAAATGAATTAGTGTTTTATCGAGATCACTTTCATTTGTATTCAATATTTGCTATGGTTTGGTTCAAACTACTAATAACAAGCTCAGTAGTGATTTAATTTTTGATGAGTCCAAGTCAGAAGATGTGACTAATGCTGTTGGAGGACAATAGTGACAAATTGTAAATTGATTGGTGTTTGATACATGTATCAATAGATCCCAAAATCAATGATCCTAACGGTTGTACATTCGTCATGATAACTGCTGGGCTGGGATTAATTCTCTGGGTTTAGGGTTGTGAGTATGCATTCCTGAGAAATCTTAGACTAGTACGAAACAGTTGTCTTTCAATGCATTATTTTCAATTCAAGCCCAAATGTGATTAACAATCAATTGATTCAAATTATTATCATTATTGTCATTATTATTATTATTATTACTGTTATTATTATTATTATTAGTATTATTATTATTATTAGTGATATTATTTTCAACATTATTCACTCTCTTTTATACTTAAACAGCGGATCGTCTTTGGTGGAAATCCGACTGTATCTAAACGTTCTCGAGTCACTGTCCGGTTGAAAGTTGTATGTTACCATCGAATATAAAACTGAAGCAGTTGTTCTGAAACCACGTGCGACATTCAAACTGGCTGCCTTCAACGTTCGCACACTTATACAGGTTGGACAACAGATAGGGTTGGCTATGTCTTTGGAAAGTCTTAATATTGATGTTTGTTGTCTATCCGAGACCCGTATTCAAGACTCTAGCGAAGTACTACAAATTCGCTCTACATCTGTCACTTCAAAAAGCTTGTTTTACGTGCGCTTATCCGGGGACCCTGTGGCATCTTCGTCTGGTCTTGCGGGCGTTGGTGTCGCACTAAGCGCTAGAGCTGAGGCAGCACTAGTCGATTGGATCCCCATTAACAGTCGGTTATGTGCTGTTAGATTAGAAAGTTCCATCAAAGTGAGAAGAAATTGGCGTGAGAAACGATGTCTTTTCGTCATCTCCGCATATGCCCCGACAGATTGCAGCCCGGATGCAATCAAGGATGAGTTTTACCACCAATTATCTGTTCTTCTCCAGAAAGTGCGTTCGACAGATATTGTAGTACTAGCCGGAGACTTGAATGCTCAGGTCGGGCGTCTAGGCACAGAAGAGAGTCGTTTAGGTGGCCGATGGGGACTCGTTGGTCGCAGGTCAGATAACGGGGACCGTCTACTGCAACTGTGCACAGAACACAACCTGTTTCTGGCCAGCACTAACTTTCGGCACAGTCATCGCCAATGTGCCACCTGGCGTCTTCCCTCTGCATCTCAACCCTGGACTCAGATTGATCACATCGCGATCAGCTACCGCTGGCGTGGTTGTGTAAAAGACTGCTGCTCCTTCTGGAGTACCTATCTGGACTCTGACCATGCTTTGGTTTGCGCCAATCTTGCCTTACTTTTCAGTGACCAACGAAGTGAACACCACCAACGGGTTGATGTTAGCAAGCTGGTTGCAACTTCTGTTGCAAATAAGTATCGAACCGAGTCAGCCTCTAGGCTAGCTACCACTCCACCGAAAAGTATAAATGAGCATTGGTTGCAATTGCATGACGCCATGAAAATGGCGGGTACTGACAGTTGTGTGGTCGCGAAACGTCCTGCTTTTAAGCATTGGGTTTCTTCTGGTTCCTTACAACTCATTGAAGGCCATCGGTCTACTCCGGGTGACCGTGAAGTCGAACACAAACGAAGGATGTTACGTAAGGAAATCGGGCAAAGCTTCATTTATTTATTTCGACACATGAATATTGGTACAGGGGAGCGTCAATATATATGCGCCACACAAAACAATGAAAATTCGAGAGGAATACAAAGAAAGAAAAAACAGCTAAGGAGCGCAACAAAAAAAAGAGAGAACAATAACGAAGAGATTGGTGTAAGGTAATGTGCAAGTAATCAGGGAATGCAAAGGTACAATCGGAAGAAATCTTGCAGGTAAGGGAGACACAACCACTTTTTATGAAGAAAGTAAAAGAAGGTTACAGCAGGATCGCCATTGGCTTCTATTCTGAGCCATATCTGATAACGTCTCTAGCCACTGTGTAGCACCATCTCTCAGACCCCAACCAGAGAGTGGTGAAGGACCGACAGAAGTCAGTTCTTTGCAGCTTCCTTTAATACCACGACACCATGTTATGCATTGGCCATCCCTCCGCTTCTTCCAACCAGTCCCAGAGTCGGCAAATAATGCACGGCGTGGAATTCTCTAGGACGACATTCGGAGAACATGTCCAAGCCACCGAAGTCCGTGTTTCAAGACAGTGACACCAATTGAATTATCACCTCTGTGCCCGATCACACGATGCCGAATCTCTGCATTACTAACATGGTGTTGCCACTGGATGTCAGCAATCCTTCGGAGACAATGATGATCGAACACAGAGAGTCGTCTAACGTCCTCAACTCGGAGAGACCAGGTTTCACAAGCATAGAGCAAAACTGCTCTCACCGACGCGTTGTAGATCCGACCTTTTACAGCCAGACTAACATCACGAAGGCGCCAGAGGTGGCCCAGATTGGCATTAGCCGCTCTGGCTTTCACAATACGTGCATTGATCTCATCACTCACACCCCCACTAGCACTTTGCACTTCGAAGGTGCAAAGCACATACCATACCTACGGACACTGATTGCCAACTGATTAAGTGCGGATTGCATGCCTTGGGCATTATCGTACAGTAAGACAATATCATCCGCCTACTCAAGGTCGAGAAGTCTTTCTCTAGGCAACAGATCCACACCGCCAGTACTTACATCCATCAGAGCTGTTTCAAGAATGTCATCGATGGCAAAGTTGAGGAGGAATGGTGAGATTGGGCAACCCTGCCTAACCAAACTGCTGGAATAGAACAATGGAGAAAGGTGGTTATATGCCCTCACTCTGCCTGAGGTGTTTTTATGTAGGGCTTTTAGGATGTTAATAAACTTCTCAGGCACACCCTTCTTCAATAGACAATCCCAGAGAACAGTTCTGTCCAACGAATCGAAGGCAGCCCTGATGTCAAGATACACTACGATTGTTGGCCTTTGATAAGTATGACGGTGTTCTAACATTTGGCGGAGGGTGAAGATATGATCAATACATCCTCGACCAGAACGAAAACCAGCCTGCTCCTCGCGAGTCAATCTTTCTCGGGTTTTGAACTACCTACGAAGTATGACGGAAGCCAATAGCTTGGACGCAATCGGAAGTAGACTTATCCCCCGATAGTTGTTACAGGAACGACGTGAAGCCTTTTAAAGATAGGGACAACTATCGACTCATTCCAAGACGTTGGTACACTCTCTAGTTCCCAAAACTTTGTAAACAACGTCGTCAATTACTTAGTCAAAAAGTCACCACCATCTTTAAAAAGAGCCGGAGGTAAGTCATCTGGGCCAAGTGATTTGTATCGCTTCAAGGGTTGGAGTTCCTTGCGGACTTCCTCCTTGTTTGGTGGATCAGTCGTCACCGGCCATGGAGGGCAGGACAGTCTGACTGATGTTGCCGGAGCAGCAGGCCAATTGAACTGCCCTTCGAAAAATTCTGCCCATCGTCCAAGACGTCGATGGATGTTAGTGATTGGTATCCCATCATCCTCGCAGATTGTTTCGCTCACACCAGACTTCTTGCTGTCAGTGGCTCGGATGAGTTGGAAGAGCTTCCGGTAATTACCAGATGCAGCTGCTGCTTCCAGCTCATTAGCACGCTCCGACCACCAGGCTTCTCGGTATTTACGCAAGCTTTGCCCGATTTCCTTACGTAACATCCTTCGTTTGTGGTCGAACTCATGGTCACCCGGAGTAGACCGACGGGCTTCAATGTGTTGTAAGGAACCAGAAGAAACCCAGTGCTTAAAAGCAGGACGTTTCGCGACCACACAACTGTCAGTACCCGCCATTTTCATGGCGTCATGCAATTGCAACCAATGCTCATTTATACTTTTCGGTGGAGTGGTAGCTAGCCTAGAGGCTGACTCGGTTCGATACTTATTTGCAACAGAAGTTGCAACCAGCTTGCTAACATCAACCCGTTGGTGGTGTTCACTTCGTTGGTCACTGAAAAGTAAGGCAAGATTGGCGCAAACCAAAGCATGGTCAGAGTCCAGATAGGTACTCCAGAAGGAGCAGCAGTCTTTTACACAACCACGCCAGCGGTAGCTGATCGCGATGTGATCAATCTGAGTCCAGGGTTGAGATGCAGAGGGAGGACGTAAGGTGGCACATCAGCGATGACTGTGCCGAAAGTTAGTGCTAGCCAGAAACAGGTTGTGTTCTGTGCACAGTTGCAGTAGACGGTCCCCGTTATCTGACCTGCGACCAACGAGTCCCCATCGGCCACCTAAACGACTCTCTTCTGTGCCTAGACGCCCGACCTGAGCATTCAAGTCTCCGGCTAGTACTACAATATCTGTCGAACGCACTTTCTGGAGAAGAACAGATAATTGGTGGTAAAACTCATCCTTGATTGCATCCGGGCTGCAATCTGTCGGGGCATATGCGGAGATGACGAAAAGACATCGTTTCTCACGCCAATTTCTTCTCACTTTGATGGAACTTTCTAATCTAACAGCACATAACCGACTGTTAATGGGGATCCAATCGACTAGTGCTGCCTCAGCTCTAGCGCTTAGTGCGACACCAACGCCCGCAAGACCAGACGAAGATGCCACAGGGTCCCCGGATAAGCGCACGTAAAACAAGCTTTTTGAAGTGACAGATGTAGAGTGAATTTGTAGTACTTCGCTAGAGTCTTGAATACGGGTCTCGGATAGACAACAAACATCAATATTAAGACTTTCCAAAGACATAGCCAACCCTATCTGTTGTCCAACCTGTATAAGTGTGCGAACGTTGAAGGCAGCCAGTTTGAATGTCGCACGTGGTTTCAGAACAACTGCTTCAGTTTCATATTCGATGGTAACATACAACTTTCAACCGGACAGTGACTCGAGAACGTTTAGATACAGTCGGATTTTCACCAAAGACGATCCGCTGTATAAGTATGAAAGAGGGTGAATAATGTGGGAAATAATAATAATAGTAATAATAATAACGACAATAATAGTAATAATATTAGTATTAAAAATGACAATAATAGTAATGATAATTATTTGAATCGATTGATTGTTTTTGTTTTTCGGAGTGATAAAAGTAGTTGCCAAAGACATAAAGTTCATTGTTTGTGTATGGGCTGTGATACTGCCCGGGTGCTCAAACCGAAGCAGGTGGTTATCTTGGGGGGGTGCACACCCCGAGCCTTTGACCTAAAGGTCTAACCCACAAGGCAGTTGAGCATCGTAAGGAGATGCAATCCCATGGTAGCCGGTGACCGAAAATTGGTTCATACACCATTTGTTCCCGCAGGATACTGGAGCCCATGTGCACCGTTGGTTTGTGATCCGGTTAAAGCGCCAGATATTCGCTTGCGTAAGGACGGAGAAGCCTGGTGGTCGGAGCGTGCTAATGAGTTGGAAGCAGCAGCTGCATCTGGTAATTACCGGAAGATCTTCCAACTCATCCTAGCCACTGGCAGTAAGAAGTCTGGAGTGAGCGAAACAATCTACGAGGATGATGAGATGCCAATCAAAAGGACAGAACAATAACGAAGAGATTGGTGTAAGGTAATGTGCAAGTAATCAGGGAACGCTAAGGTACAATCAGAAGAAATCTTTCAGGTGAGGGAGACACAACCACTTTTTATGAAGAAAGTAAAAGAAGGTTACAGCAGGATCGCCATTGGCTTCTATTCTGAGCCATATCTGATAACGTCTCTAGCCACTGTGTAGCACCATCTCACAGACCCCAACCAGAGAGTGGTGAAGGACCGACAGAAGTCAGTTCTTTGCAGCTTCCTTTAATACCACGACACCATGTTATGCATTGGCCATCCCTCCGATTCTTCCAACCAGTCCCAGAGTCGGGAAATAATGCACGGCGTGGAATTCTCTAGGACGACATTCGGAGAACATGTCCAAGCCACCGAAGTCGGTGTTTCAAGACAGTGACATCAATTGCATTATCATCTCTGTGCCCGATCACACGATGCCGAACCTCTACATTACAAACATGGTGTTGCCACTGGATGTCAGCAATCCTTCGGAGACAGCGATGATCGAACACAGAGAGTCGTCTAACGTCCTCAACTCGGAGAGGCCAGGTTTCACAAGCATAGAGCAAAACTGCTCTCACCGACGCGTTGTAGATCCGACCTTTTACAGCCAGACTAACATCACGAAGGCGCCAGAGGTGGCCCAGATTGGCATTGGCCGCTCTGGCTTTCACAATACGTGCATTGATCTCATCAGTCACACCCCCACCAGCACTTATGCAGCTACCCAGATACACGAACTTCTCGACTACTTCTATCTGCTCACCATCCAGGATGAGTACAGGATTGAAATCCTGCCAGTCTTGTAGAAGTACTTTGCACTTCGAAGGTGCAAAGCACATACCATACCTACGGACACTGATTGCCAACTGATTAAGTGCGGATTGCATGCCTTGGGCGTTATCGTACAGTAAGACAATATCATCCGCCTACTCAAGGTCGAGAAGTCTTTCTCTAGGCAACAGATCCACACCGCCAGTACTTACATCCATCAGAGCTGTTTCAAAAATGTCATCGATGGCAAAGATGAGGAGGAATGGTGAGATTAGGCAACCCTGCCTAACCAAACTGCTGGAATAGAACAATGGAGATTGGACGTAATCGGAAGAAGACTTATCCCCCGATAGTTGTTACAGGAACGACATGAAGCCTTTTTAAAGATAGGGACAACTATCGACTCATTCCATGACGTTGGTACACTCTCTAACACCCAAACCTTTGTAAACAACGTCGTCAGTTCCTTAGTCAAAAAGTCACCACCATCTTGAAAAAGAGCCGGAGGTAAGTCATCTGGGCCAGGTGATTTGTGACGCTTCAACAGTTGGAGTTATTTGCGGACTTCCTCCTCGTTTGGTGGATCAATCGTCACCGGCCATGGAGGGCAGGACAGTCTGACCGATGTTGCTTAAAAGTGGGACGTTTCGCGATCCCACAACTGTCAGTACCCGCCATTTTCATGGCGTCATGCAATTGCAACCAATGCTCATTTATACTTTTCGGTGGAGTGGTAGCTAGCCTAGAGGCTAGCTCGGTTCGATACTTACTTGCAACAGAAGTTGCGACCAGCTTGCTAATATCAATCCGTTGATGGCGCTCACTTCGTTGGCCACTGAAAAGTAAGGCAAAATTGGCGCAAACCAAAGCATGGTCAGAGTCCAGATAGGTACTCCAGAAGGAGCAGCAGTCTTTTACACAACCACGCCAGCGGTAGCTGATCGCGATGTGATCAATCTGAGTCCAGGGTTGAGATGCAGAGGGAGGACGTAAGGTGGCACATCAGCGATGACTGTGCCGAAAGTTAGTGCTAGCCAGAAACAGGTTGTGTTCTGTGCACAGTTGCAGTAGACGGTCCCCGTTATCTGACCTGCGACCAACGAGTCCCCATCTAATCGACTAGTGCTGCCTCAGCTCTAGCGCTTAGTGCGACACCAACGCCCGCAAGACCAGACGAAGATGCCACAGGGTCCCCGGATAAGCGCACGTAAAACAAGCTTTTTGAAGTGACAGATGGAGAGCGGATTTGTAGTACTTCACCAGAGTCTAGACAGCAAACATGGATATTAAGACTTTCCAAAGACATAGCCAACCCTATCTGTTGTCCAACCTGTATAAGTGTGCGAACGTTGAAGGCAGCCAGTTTGAATGTCGCACGTGGTTTCAGAACAACTGCTTCAGTTTTATATTCGATGGTAAAATACAATTTTCTACCGGACAGTGACTCGAGAACGTTTAGATAGAGTCGAATTTCCACCAAAGACGATCCGCTGAATAAGTATAGAAGAGGGTGAATAATGTGGAAAATAATAATAATGACAATAATAGTATTAATAATAATAGTACTAATAATGACAATGACAGTAATGATAATTATTTGAATCGACTGATTGTTTTTCGGATCGAGTAAAGTGGTCGCCATAGACATAGAGTTCATCGTTTGTGTGTGGGCTGTGTTACTGCTCGCGTGCCCAAAACAACATCAGGGCTGCCTTCGATTCGTTGGACTGGACTGTTATCTGGGATTGTCTATTGAAGAAGGGTGTGCCTGAGAAGTTTATTATCATCCTAAAAGCCCTACATAAAAACACCTCAGGCAGAGTGAGGGCATATAACCACCTTTCTCCATTGTTCTATTCCAGCAGTTTGGTTAGGCAGGGTTGCCCAATCTCACCATTCCTCCTCAACTTTGCCATCGATGACATTCTTGAAACAGCTCTGATGGATGTAAGTACTGGCGGTGTGGATCTGTTGCCTAGAGAAAGACTTCTCGACCTTGAGTAGGCGGATGATATTGTCTTACTGTACGATAACGCCCAAGGCATGCAATCCGCACTTAATCAGTTGGCAATCAGTGTCCGTAGGTATGGTATGTGCTTTGCACCTTCGAAGTGCAAAGTGCTAGTGGGGGTGTGAGTGATGAGATCAATGCACGTATTGTGAAAGCCAGAGCGGCTAATGCCAATCTGGGCCACCTCTGGCGCCTTCGTGATGTTAGTCTGGCTGTAAAAGGTCGGATCTACAACGCGTCGGTGAGAGCAGTTTTGCTCTATGCTTGTGAAACCTGGCCTCTCCGAGTTGAGGACGTTAGACGACTCTCTGTGTTCGATCATCGCTGTCTCCGAAGGATTGCTGACATCCAGTGGCAACACCATGTTAGTAATGCAGAGATTCGGCATCGTGTGATCGGGCACAGAGGTGATAATTCAATTGGTGTCACTGTCTTGAAACACGGACTTCGGTGGCTTGGACATGTTCTACGAATGTCGTCCTAGAGAATTCCACGCCGTGCATTATTTGCCGACTCTGGGACTGGTTGGAAGAAGCGGAGGGATGGCCAATGCATAACATGGTGTCGTGGTATTAAAGGAAGCTGCAAAGGACTGAATTCTGTTGGTCCTTCACCACTCTCTGGTTGGGGTCTGAGAGATGGTGCTACACAGTGGCTGGAGACGTTATCAGATATGGCTCAGAATAGAAGCCAATGACGATCCTGCTGTAACCTTCTTTTACTTTCTTCATAAAAAGTGGTTGTGTCTCCCTTACCTGAAAGATTTCTTCTGATTGTACCTTTCCGTTCCCTCATTTCTACCGTATTACCTTACATCAATCTCCTCGTTACAGTTCTCTATTTTGCGCTCCTTAGCTTTTTTTCTATTTCTCTTCGAATTCTCATTGTTTTGTGTGGCGCATATATATTGGCGCTCTCTTGTACCAATATTCATGTGTTCAAATAAATAAATAAAGTATTAAAGCTCTAGACAGTTATTTTATCTTAATATGGGACTCCACAGCAGTATTCATTTATGAACAAGAGTTACGGACGACCGAACTCAAGATCTTTAAGTCTCTCGGAAAGAACTTCACCTATAAACCAGCGTCCAATGGTTTTGTAAGTGTAATTTCAATTAGTGAGCGATAACGAATACCTTCATCCATTTTTAATAGCTGTCATACATCCCATAAAGTTGAAATCCGCTTGTTCCAGCTTGTCACAAGAAATCCCGGACTGCTTTACGAAGTTATCAATGAGACCTGAAAATCGTTGACCCTATCATCTATGAGGTTTTGGAATCGCACTGCTGAGGAGTAACAAACTAGGACCAGATGCTTGTTAAGAGATTCCAGGTTTCCAATGCTTATCTAACATATCTTAGTGCACGAATCAAAGAAATATTTTTGCAGAAGGGGTTCTGTGAAGATTTTCGTAACTTCAATAATTGAAATGATGAGTCGATTGAAGCTAGACCACCATGGAAAACCTAGAAGCACTGGACGGCCGTTTCGTCCTATCATAAGACTACTAAGCAGTTCGCATCAACTCACTGAAGGCAATGGTGACGGTGGTGCAATTTCGTGGATTGGTTGAAGTTAGACACTAACACCGTTGGATGCCGGCCGGCGCTCACGCGCGAGACTGATAGGTCCTGAGTTTGAATCACGCGAAAAGGGATCGTGGATGCGCACTGCTCAGGAGTCCCGTACTAGGACGAAACGGTCGTCTAGTGCTTATACGTTTTCCATGGTGTTCTAGATTCAATTGACTCATGATTTCAACTATTAAGAAAAATATTTGTCGATTATTTTTCAGTATCAAATAGTTCCTTTGTTAGAACTGCTACGTTCAGTGATGCACTGCAGACCGATCGTTAAACTATTCTGACTTCTATGATCATAATGACAATATTCTCTGCTATGAGTTGTGCATCGGTAACAAATTGTCAGCATTAGTTGTGTAATATTACGATAAACTTCAGTAGCCTGGACCTGTCGATTCATCTTTAATGATGAAAATTTTCAATCAGTTCAGATCCTGCAACCACTTTTTCTCGTCAGATTTTCAATACATGAATTCCAATATTCTTGTCTTTGTTCCATTTTACTTATCAAAAGAATAATAATTATAAAGAGAACATCATACGAACAACTGGAGTAGCTTGATGCAACATTTCCAGTATTGAAGTAACGTGATAAATTGTGTAAGCTATTCACACAACACCGCATTAGTACATACAGTTAGCACTTATATTCATATTGAATTCAATAACAAATTTAAAATACGAGGGTTTATTTTAATACTTGCACAGTTCATCCATCCATCAATCAATCAATCAATCAATCAGGTATTCATGTTCTATTCACCATTGCCTTTGATTTCAGTAGTAAATCAGTAGTATCACGGATAGTTCTGATACAATGAAAATATTACTCAAAGACAATTATATAAAAAAGTGTATACTTGATAAAGAACTATCAACATGAGTTTCAAGTTCCTTTTTTTCTTATCAATATGTGTGTTTAGATCTGTTATTAATGTTTACTTATTCAATCTAATTACTGATCAACTTACAAATCACTAACATTATGGTTCGTATATTTTCTTATAGTTTGTCTATTCTCTGAAGATTTATGGTGCGTTATGATGTCGACAGATATAAGTAGTATGTATCATCAATCGAAAGTGAAATGCCTGATGGTAGAAGGTTAAGAAGATCAAAGAGAATGAAAACAGAGAATGATTGTTGTAGAAACGAAGGAACAATCAAGTCTGAAACGACTAATTAACACTTTGCAAATGAAGTATTTACTGTATGGTTCTCAGATTTTACTAAGAGATTCTGTAATGTTTTACTCAAATAAATTTAGTTATCCTCACTGATGTTCTCGTTCAGTACGCATTTATTACATGATAAAGAGATGCATCATATAGACAAAACTTTATCAACTTTTCCAGATAATTATGAAATGGTTACACTAGTCGGTGTCAAAATAGTCCTTTCTATACATAATTACGACAAGATACACCATTTAGTTTATAGACCGATCAGTATAATAATTATGATTAGTTATTAGTTCAATGGCTATACGGCATGAATACTTTATATACATTTATATTGAAAAATACCAAGAATAGACAAAAAGTTTTCGTTTCTCTTTCAATGTAACAATCATTTTAACTGGGACAATTATGTATTTATGTAATTTAAGACTTAGAGCAAATTAATCATTGCAAATCACATGTATCATTATTAGGATAGTTATTTTCGCTGAGTATTTCTTACTTGTCTATACATATCTAGTTTCAGTCACCCTCACTCCCTCTCTCTTTTCTAACTTACTTGGTAATTATGATATTTATTTACAAGATATATATTTGTGTTAAAATTGTTTTACATTGATCCTGCCCATTCCCTTTCCACTCTTTTGCATATTGTTTTATACTACTTATTTACATTCAGTAAGCAATCGTATTCCTACTAATTTTCACACTTATGTTGTAGCGCAAGTTGTACTGTAATATTCTGAAATGTTCAAATAACTTATAACGTTTATTGTACTTATCATTTTATTTATCATTATAATTACTGTACCTCAATCACTGTAGCCACTATCCACAGTTTTGTGCATTTGCTTAAACGCAACAGTTTTCATATGGTTTGCTCTTGGTTCGGGTTTCGGTTGTTCGTAAACTGTTATCAAATTTAGACACAGCTATCAGCTACCACCATTATATGCTTTGCTAAGGGTTGTGGCTGTAAACATTTTTAGCAATGATGAACTGTGTTACATGGTCACATATTATGTCATATATTCACTGGAAATCGGAAATATGTGTAACTGGAATCGCCTAATAAGTAGTTCTATCATTTCACGATTCAAACACGTGATGGCTTGAATACGTTTCGCATCACTGAAGAGTTTTTGAAGTACAACAAAACAACAGATCATCACTATTTTCATTTTCACTCTATAAAATAATCCAAATGGATTAAGGTTGTAATGAATGTGTTTAGTTGATGTTACTTTCGATAAGTTGGATCATTTGATTATCACAAACGTCTGTATGACTCTGATCAAGTTGTTCTGAACAACAAAGAACAAATTGTTATTAAACCAATCAACTAAGTGAACGCTTAAAAACTATCAAAACTATTCAGTCTGAGATAATATGACATACAACTACACAGATTTACAAATGAATAATTAACATTGATGAACTAAATCCTAATCAAGAGACAATATGATCTAGACAAAAGAATCAATTGAGTTAAACAAATATATATATATATGATTATTAAAAAGTACATTGAATAGACAAATAATCAACGTGATCGAGTTGTAGTCAAATATAAATATAACGTTAATTCATCTTTGAATTGGTTGTTTTAGTCTTCTCATTGATGTATAGGATTTGAATTGATCAGTCTCTTAGTAGTATATGACCATCTCCAATATTACCTTAAGCTACAAGCATTATAAGCAAAAATGAATAGTAGTTAACAGTGGAATCCAGAACGTGCGTTACGTTTTATTTAGAACTCATCACATGGGTATACTTGTATTCTATGAATTAAACGTCAGCTCATTGCACAAATGAGCGGCTATCCTAACTCAGTAGCTAAATGGATGACCCGATGGTGCTCCAAGCAGACGGTAGTAAGCTCGAGTACCAGAATGAACATCAACTCTGGAATGCAGATATATCCAGCTGACGAAGCCCAGACAGAATGAAACGCGTGTATTGGATCTCACTGCTAGCCATAGTAGAACGAAATAGCTATCAGGTCATACCGCTTGGTTTTCTATGGTTTTCCAAATAATAGTCAGTCTGTAACGTAAGCAATATTGTTATTGACTGAAAAAAATGCTCATCAATTTTAGTGTGCAAATCTGATAGTAATAAGTCAGTCAGTCAGCTACAACGTAGGACCAGGCACATATGTGCATCGGTCCAGGTTGCCATACCGCATTAGCACAACAAGATGAACACCGGATTCATAGCAGTGGTTAGGTCAAAGGTGATAATATATAAGAGAAAGATTGCATATAAGGATATAGTATAGGAAGAAAGAATTATTTAGTAGAATGAAAGATATGAAGTGATTTTAATCTCTTAGTTTAAGGGAAGACAAGGAGTATATACACCGACGCCATTGTGATCGATTCTGAGCCATGTCACCAAGAGTCTCCAACCATTGGTTAAGAAAGTCACGCAGACCCCAATCAAGTAGTCTGCATCTACCAACATGGCTCAGACTAGAAGTTAGTGACTTCAAGCACTGATGCCACGTTTTGGTTTGGCCGCCTCTAATTTTCTTCCAACCATTCACACCCCGGGTAGCATTGCACGTCGTGGTAATCGGTGTTCAGGCATACGTAACACGTGTCCCAACCATCTCAGTCGATGAACATTCACAACCTCGTCGACTTATTTACCATCACTTCCTAATACCCTGCGTCTAACCTCACTATTACTTACCCGGTGATCCCAACAGACGCCAGCAATATTTCTGAGGCATCCGTTGTCAAATACTAGTAGCTTACGAGTGTCTTCTTCTCTTAAAGGCCATGTTTCGCTGCCGTAAAGTAAAACAGAACGGACTGCCGCGCAGTATACTCTTCCTTTTATAGATAGACGGATATTTCGCCTTCGCCAAAGGTGACGTAAGTTGGCAAAAGCCAAACGAGCTTTTCGAATCCGTGCTGAGATTTCGTCCGATACCAACCCATTAGGTCTGATCAGACTTCCAAATAAGTGAAGTTGTCAACGCGTTCGACTACTTCACGCCCAACGCATTAACTCTGATGAGCTACAAAGGTCAGATAGCCACTTACATGTACAATGGTTAAAAATTTTATTTAAAAGGGTTTGTATCTTCCCATTGTTATAAAACGAGTATCCTGAATTCCTCTTATAAATACCACCAAACTCAAAGAAAATAATTGTGGGTAAATAAAAATATGAAGTGCCGAGCCAACACACTAACAACTACTCAGAAAAATAGCAGTTTGATCTGCTTTAAACATTTGTCTCTTGGGGTCAGCGGTCACTCTTCCAGGTCGGCAAAATCACTACCTATCCAATATTCTTTTCGGATACCTCAACAAAAAACTATCTTTTCTCAATGTAGGTAACTGGGAAATATCAACTGTTCACATAACTCTAGCAGCATTCAAAAACACCTTGTATGTATTAAAAGAACTTCATCTCTTTTTGATATTTTTCCTCTATCTCTACTATCAAATTCTGCCTAATGGCTTCCTCTTACATAGTTCTAGTCATGTGCAACGTAGAATCTGATACATAAGTATGTCAGCTCAAGTTGTCATGTCTTATTAGCAAAGAAAAATAAAATTATCGAGACAAATTCCAGATTACTAACAGTAGTAATAACATTTGTGGTAGTAGGAAAGATTAGGTACATGTAAAGAAATAAGGTATAAAGAGATTTTGTGACACAGGTTAGGCCACCAAATGCCCTGGTACAGCCGAGAGTGGGAAGAGTTCGCTCTCCCTCTCAAAATGCTCTCACACGGCCACGCGTTTACAGCCTCTGCCAGGGAAGTCCTACTCACTGCCTTCTCATGGCGGGGGTGTTGTTTACGAAAATGAGAGGACGAAAAGCGAATATCCGGCGTTTTAACCGGATCACAAACCAATGGTGCACATGGGCTCCAGTATCCTGCGGGAACAAATGGTGTATGAACCAATTTTCGGTCACCGGCTACCATGGGATTGCATCTCCTTACGATGCTCCACTGCCTTGTGGGTTAGACCATTAGGTCAAAGGCTCGGGGTGTGCACCCCCCCAAGATAACCACCTGCTTCGGTTTGAGCACCCGGACAGTATCACAGCCTACACACAAATGATGAACTTTCAATGTCTATGGAAATTACTTTTCTCGCTTCGAAAAACAATCGATTGATTCAAATTATTATCATTACAATTATATTCATTATTAGTACTATTATTATCAACACTATTATTGTCATTATTATTATTATTTTCCACATTATTCACTCTCTTTTATACTTATACAGCGGCTCGTCTTTAGTGGAAATTCGACTCTATCTAAACGTTCTCGAGTCACTTTTCGGTTGAAAATTGTATTTTACCATCGAATATAAAACTGAAGCAGTTGTTCTGAAACCACGTGCGCCATTCAAACTGGCTGCCTTCAACGTTCGCACACTTATACAGGTTGGACAACAGATAGGGTTGGCTATGTCTTTGGAAAGTCTTAATATCCATGTTTGCTGTCTATCCGATACCCGTATTCAAGACTCTAGCGAAGTACTACAAATCCGCTCTCCATCTGTCACTTCAAAAAGCTTGTTTTACGTGCGCTTATCCGGGGACCCTGTGGCATCTTCGTCTGGTCTTGCGGGCGTTGGTGTCGCACTAAGCGCTAGAGCTGAGGCAGCACTAGTCGATTGGATCCCCATTAACAGTCGGTTATGTGCTGTTAGATTAGAAAGTTCCATCAAAGTGAGAAGAAATTGGCGTGAGAAACGATGTCTTTTCGTCATCTCCGCATATGCCCCGACAGATTGCAGCCCGGATGCAATCAAGGATGAGTTTTACCACCAATTATCTGTTCTTCTCCAGAAAGTGCGTTCGACAGATATTGTAGTACTAGCCGGAGACTTGAATGCTCAGGTCGGGCGTCTAGGCACAGAAGAGAGTCGTTTAGGTGGCCGATGGGGACTCGTTGGTCGCAGGTCAGATAACGGGG
This sequence comes from Schistosoma haematobium, assembly GCF_000699445.3. Taxonomy (NCBI): domain Eukaryota; kingdom Metazoa; phylum Platyhelminthes; class Trematoda; order Strigeidida; family Schistosomatidae; genus Schistosoma; species Schistosoma haematobium. The sequence goes on from NC_067200.1 coordinate 829,818, forward strand.
ACCGTCTACTGCAACTGTGCACAGAACACAACCTGTTTCTGGCTAGCACTAACTTTCGGCACAGTCATCGCTGATGTGCCACCTGGCGTCCTCCCTCTGCATCTCAACTCTGGACTCAGATTGATCACATCGCGATCAGCTACCGCTGGCGTGGTTGTGTAAAAGACTGCCGCTCCTTCTGGAGTACCTATCTGGACTCTGACCATGCTTTGGTTTGCACCAATTTTGCCTTACTTTTCAGTGGCCAACGAAGTGAGCGCCATCAACGGATTGATATTAGCAAGCTGGTCGCAACTTCTGTTGCAAGTAAGTATCGAACCGAGCTAGCCTCTAGGCTAGCTACAACTCCACCGAAAAGTATGGAGGAGCATTGGTTGCAATGGCATGACGCCATGAAAATGGCGGATACTGTCAGTTGTGGGTTCGCGAAACGTCCCGCTTATAAGCACTGGGTTTCTTCTGGTTCCTTACAACACATTGAAGGCCTTCGATCTACTCCGGCTGACCGTGAGTTCGACCACAAACGAAGGATGTTAAGTAAGCAAATCGGGCAAAGCTTGCGTAAGGACCGAGAAGCCTGGTGGTCGGAGCGTGCTAATGAGCTGGAAGCAGCAGCTGCATCTGGTAATTACCGGAAGCTCTTCCAACTCATCCGAGCCACTGGCAGCAAGAAGTCTGGTGTGAGCGAAACAATCTGCGAGGATGATGGGATACCAATCACTAACATCCATCGACGTCTTGGACGATGGGCAGAATTTTTCGAAGGGCAGTTCAATTGGCCTGCTGCTCCGGCAACATCGGTCAGATTGTCCTGCCCTCCATCGCCGGTGACGATTGATCCACCAAATGAGGCGGAAGTCCGCAAGGAACTCCAACCCTTGAAGCGTCACAAATCACCTGGCCCAGATGACTTACCTCCGGCTCTTTTTAAAGATGGTGGTGACATTTTGACTAAGGAATTGACGACGTTGTTTACAAAGGTTTGGGTGTTAGAGAGTGTACCAACGTCATGGAATGAGTCGATAGTTGTCCCTATCTTTAAAAAGGCTTCATGTCGTTCCTGTAACAACTATCGGGGGATAAGTCTACTTCCGATTGCGTCCAAGCTATTGGCTTCCGTCATACTTCGTAGGTAGTTCAAAACCCGAGAAAGATTGACTCGCGAGGAGCAGGCTGGTTTTCGTTCTGGTCGAGGATGTATTGATCATATCTTCACCCTCCGCCAAATGTTATAACACCGTCATACTTATCAAAGGCCAACAATCGTAGTGTATCTTGACATCAGGGCTGCCTTCGATTCGTTGGACAGAACTGTTCTCTGGGATTGTCTATTGAAGAAGGGTGTGCCTGAGAAGTTTATTAACATCCTAAAAGCCCTACATAAAAACACCTCAGGCAGAGTGAGGGCATATAACCACCTTTCTCCATTGTTCTATTCCAGCAGTTTGGTTAGGCAGGGTTGCCCAATCTCACCATTCCTCCTCAACTTTGCCATCGATGACATTCTTGAAACAGCTCTGATGGATGTAAGTACTGGCGGTGTGGATCTGTTGCCTAGAGAAAGACTTCTCGACCTTGAGTAGGCGGATGATATTGTCTTACTGTACGATAACGCCCAAGGCATGCAATCCGCACTTAATCAGTTGGCAATCAGTGTCCGTAGGTATGGTATGTGCTTTGCACCTTCGAAGTGCAAAGTACTTCTACAAGACTGGCAGGATTTCAATCCTGTACTCATCCTGGATGGTGAGCAGATAGAAGTAGTCGAGAAGTTCGTGTATCTGGGTAGCTGCATAAGTGCTGGTGGGGGTGTGAGTGATAAGATCAATGCACGTATTGTGAAAGCCAAAGCGGCTAATGCCAATCTGGGCCACCTCAGGCGCCTTCGTGATGTTAGTCTGGCTGTAAAAGGTCGGATCTACAACGCGTCGGTGAGAGCAGTTTTGCTCTATGCTTGTGAAACCTGGTCTCTCCGAGTTGAGGACGTTAGACGACTCTCTGTGTTCGATCATCATTGTCTCCGAAGGATTGCTGACATCCAGTGGCAACACCATGTTTGTAATGTAGAGGTTCGGCATCGTGTGATCGGGCACAGAGATGATAATGCAATTGATGTCACTGTCTTGAAACACCGACTTCGGTGGCTTGGACATGTTCTCCGAATGTCGTCCTAGAGAATTCCACGCCGTGCATTATTTCCCGACTCTGGGACTGGTTGGAAGAATCGGAGGGATGGCCAATGCATAACATGGTGTCGTGGTATTAAAGGAAGCTGCAAAGGACTGACTTCTGTCGGTCCTCCACCACTCCCTGGCTGGGAAATGATTCAATGGTTAGATGGTGTCATTTTCATTGATGAGACTTGAAGATCATGGATACATTTGTTTCAATGTATCTTGATTTTTGATAATCATTAAACTAATGTCAACGCAAAAATTTCAGAAATTCTCATTGTGGAAATTAATACAAGATATCAAGACGAAGAGAGTTCTTTTAAACTCGATCTTTATTAAACTTTACTCTGATACACGATACTACGTAAAACATTTATGACATATTCATAAAACACAATGAAATAAACAGTTATATATTGTAGTTGATATCATGAAGTTACTGTAACAAAACAATCATTGAGAACCAATAGGCACTAGACAACTGTTTCGTCCTAATATGACTTTTGAATAGTGTAAATCCACAAGCCTAACATAGATCAAGCTCAAAAACAAAACACCTAATAGCCTCTCTATAAGCTTTCGATCACTGAGTCAAGAACGATCGTTTTGAAATGACGCTAGAATTTCTTCTTTACACGAATGAGACAAATATCTACACACGATACCGTGCCAGTGTCCATTCTACAGCACTTCAAAACAACTTTGATCACGAACACGTGACTGATCACACTAGAAGGTGCGTATATTTCAACGACAATAACGAACAATAAGAAATAATAATGTGATAGAAAACATGTGACACATCTCATACTTGTCAGACCATCTACTAGTTTGACTAGGTAAACAATCAATCAGTATTTTTATCAGCTACACATCAGGTCTACGTTTTTACAACTCAGCTAGCAGTAAGCCTCAGTAATGAGTAATTTTGAGAAGTATTACATAGAGTTCTAGTAACAGGCTATGATCAATGTAGTTCAGTTATATCGGGTCTGAGGCAACTACACATCAATATCACTAGATAATGATTTCGTAATGCTGTAAGTTGACTGACTGACTGACTGTCTTCACAAGCATCAACCATTAGGTCCCAACTGGTTAGTATAAGGATTGATGTCTCGCCATCAAGTCTGAAATTCTTTGAATGGTTCATCAGTGTAAAATACTGAACAGTTCAATGCTACAATGAATGAAAGAGCCATTTAATGTTTCCTCATTTTCAATTATTATCTGTCTACAATCAGTCCATCATGTGTATAACATAAACATTTAAACAATCACTGTAATAAACAAAAAACAAACTAATGCTTACCAATATATTCTAACACTATGCCTTTTCCATGAATAATATATGGATCTAATAAATTTCAATTTGATGTAAACTGTCAACCGTATACATTACTGATTGGATCATAAATTTGCTCAACTAAATATGATTCATCTGGTGCACATAATTTATTATAATCTATTGAATTCAATGAAAAGGATCCAGAGGAGATCAAAGAAGGAGAAGATAATGATGAATTGATCATTTCTATTTCTGGTAATTTTGTTTTTGTCTTTGTGGCGATTGTTTTCAATGTGGAATTATTGATTAAACAAAAACGAATTATTGGTATATTGATAATTATACCGTCATAAACATTAGATATACGATCATCCACTAATAAATAATCATGACTACATACAATTCCAGGATTTTATGAACATGCTGATCCAGTAGCTAATATTAAATTATTATTATTATTTGACAATACAGATCTAAACGATGACAATGATAAAATAGATGAGGATGATGACGAAGCGAAAGCTGATGAAATTTCATCTACAATAATGTAAAGGAACAAAAGTACAAACAGCATAAAATGTGATGAATTGTATGGTGTTATGAGGTTTATAAACTCCGCCTGTAGCTCTTCTAGAGTTACTGCCGGTCCCAAGCCCGGGTAAAGGAGGAGGGTTGGGCATGGGGTTAGCGTCCCCATCCCGTAGAAAACTAACTCGCTAAAAAAAAAGCTTGCCAGAAAAAATAATTCAAACCATTTTAACTCTGCCCTGAGAGTTAGAAGGTCTTCATTTAGAAGAATTATGACGCTTCATGGTGAAAGCCGAGTTCCTTCGGAAGCCACGAGGCCGATGCCCCTTCTAACAACCAGAGCAAAAATTTTTATAGGTACATGGAACGTTCGAACAATGTGGGAAACCGGGAAGACCAGCCAAATAGCAACGGAAATGAGGAGATACAACTTGGCAGTACTGGGAATCAGCGAAACCCACTGGACCCAAGCTGGACAGAAAAGGCTAGCTACGGGAGAGATGCTGCTATACTCCGGTCACGAAGAGGAAAATGCTCCACACACTCAGGGAGTTGCTCTAATGCTGTCCAAAGTAGCACGAAATGCACTTGTAGGATGGGAATCCCACGGATCCAGAATCATCAAAGCATCATTCAAAACAAAGAAGGAGGGGATCTTAATGAATATTATCCAATGTTATGCACCCACCAATGATAGCAACAACGACATTAAAGATCAATTCTACGAGCGGCTGCAGTCAATCATAGAGAAATGCTCAAGAAAGGACCTCACCATTCTGATGGGAGATCTAAATGCCAAGGTCGGAATAGACAACACCGGATATGAAGATATTATGGGACGACATGGACTGGGAGAAAGAAACGAAAATGGAGAAAGATTTGCAAATTTGTGTGCATTCAACAAATTAGTCATAGGAGGCACAATATTTCCACACAAGCGTATACACAAGGCTACATGGATCTCACCGGACCACACTACAGAGAACCAGATAGATCATATTTGCATCAACAAAAAAATTCCGAAGGACAATGGAAGATGTGAGAACCAGGAGAGGTGCTGACGTAGCTTCAGATCACCACCTAGTTGTAGCCAATTTAAAATTGAAGCTAAAAAAGAACTGGACAAGTGGACAAACAGCACTACAAAGGTTCAATACAGCCCTCCTTCGAGATACTGTCAAACTCAATGAATTCAAGATAGCTCTCAACAACAGGTTCCAAGCCTTTCAAGATCTACTGAAGGAAGAAGAAACTACCATGGAGGACAACTGGAAAGGCATCAAAGAAACATTGACTTCAACGTGTCAAGAGGTTCTGGGTCTAAAGAAACACCATCATAAGGAATGGATCTCTATAGAAACACTGGATAAGATCAAAGAAAGGAAGAACAAGAAGACAGCAATTAACAACAGCCGAACACGAGCAGAGAAAGTCCAAGCACAAGCTGAATACATAGAAGCAAACAAGCAAGTGAAGAGAAGCATTAGAGCCGACAAGAAGAAATACGTTGAAGAACTAGCAACGACGGCAGAAAAAGCTGCTAGAGAAGGAAACATTAAACAGCTTTACGATACAACGAAGAAATTATCAGGGAAATACAGTAAACCAGAGAGGCCGGTCAAAGACAAAGAAGGCAAGCCAATCACTGAAATTCAACAACAGCGAAACAGATGGGTAGAATACTTCGAGGAACTCCTGAATAGGCCGGCTCCAATGAATCCACCGAACATCGAAGCAGCACACACAGATCTTCCTATAGAGGTCAACCCACCAACGACGGAAGAAATTAGAATGGCCGTCAGACAAATCAAGAACGGAAAAGCAGCAGGACCCGACAACATACCAGCTGAAGCACTGAAATCAGACGTCGAAGTAACCACAAGCATGCTTTACCCTCTATTCAAAAAGATTTGGGAGGAGGAACAAGTGCCGATGGACTGGAAAGAAGGACACCTCATCAAGATTACAAAGAAAGGAGATCTGAGCAAATGTGAAAACTACAGAGGCATTTATTTATTTATTTGAACACATAAATATTGGTACAAGAGAGCGCCAATATATATGCGCCACACAACAGAGGCATTACACTACTGTCAATACCAGGGAAAGTCTTCAACAGAGTGTTGCTGAACCGGATGAAGGATGCAGTAGATGCCCAACTTCGAGATCAACAAGCTGGATTCCGAAAGGATCGGTCGTGCACAGACCAAATTGCAACACTACGGATCATCGTCGAACAATCAGTTGAGTGGAACTCGTCACTATACATCAACTTCATTGATTATGAAAAGGCATTCGACAGTGTAGATAGGAGGACATTATGGAAACTTCTTCGACACTACGGAGTTCCTGAGAAGACTGTCAATATTATCCGGAACTCATACGACGAACTACAGTGCAAAGTAGTGCATGGAGGACAGCTGACGGATGCATTCCAAGTAAGGACCGGAGTCAGACAAGGCTGTTTACTCTCTCCCTTCCTCTTTCTTCTGGTGGTCGACTGGATTATGAAGACCTCAACATCTGAAGGAAAACACGGAATACAATGGACAGCTCAGAATCAATTAGACGATCTGGACTTCGCAGATGACCTAGCCCTCCTATCACGTACACACGAACAGATGCAGATGAAGACAGCCAGTGTAGCAGCAGTCTCTGCATCAGTAGGCCTCAGTATACACAAAGGGAAAACCAAGGTCCTCAAATTCAAAGCGGAGAACAGCAATCCAATCACCCTTGATGGCGAAACTCTGGAAGATGTAGAATCCTTCACATACCTGGGAAGCATCATCGATGAACAAGGAGGTTCGGATGCAGACGTAAAGGCGAGGATTGGCAAAGCAAGGGCCGCATTCCTACAATTGAAGAACATATGGAACTCAAAACAACTTTCAACCAATATCAAAGTGAGAATCTTCAATACGAATGTCAAGGCAATTCTACTGTATGGAGCTGAAACTTGGAGAACTACAACAACCACAATCAAGAAAGTACAAGTATTTATAAATAGCTGTCTACGCAAGATACTCAACATCCATTGGCCGGATACCATCAGCAATAGCCTTCTGTGGGAGAGAACAAACCAACTTCCAGCTGAAGAAGAAATTAGGAAAAGACGATGGAAATGGATAGGACATACATTACGCAAATCGTCAAACTGCATCACGAGGCAAGCTCTAACTTGGAATCCTGAAGGGAAGCGGAAAAGAGGAAGGCCAAAGAACACATTACGTCGGATAATAGAAGCAGATATGAAAAGGATGAATTACAACTGGAAGGAGCTGGAAAGGATTGCCCAGGACAGGGTTGGATGGAGAATGCTGGTGAGCGACCTATGCTCCTTCACGAGGAGTAACAGGTGTAAGTAAGTAAGTAAGTAAGTAATGAGGTTTATATCAATCCATTTCAATCACACTTGATTAATTCACCCATTAAAAAACGGATAAACGCGTGATGGATGCTACACCTTTTGACAGATATAAGTAGTATGTAACACCAAAATGAAATAGTGTGCCTGTTAGCAAACGTTTCAGATTGAATTACGAAAAAACAGAAAAGGAAACGGTGAGGAATTACAACGACATTCGAATATGAAGAAGGAAGAAGTATGTGCACGACAACTGAAAGGAGACTTGCAAATAAAGGACTTAATTTTACGAAAACATTGTGATATTTGACGTTATATGATAAATTGGTTATCCCCACAAAAGTGTTCGTTCAGTGCATTCGAATATTGTGTCATAACGTTTTATTGTTAATAGCACTGATTAACACTGACAGTTATTATATTTTCATCAACTGAATTAAATAAATTAAACAGTTACTTTTGACAGCCTTTACTCATATTTTGATATCATACTATGACGTTTTCTAGCTTATTAGTACCAGCGTGAAGACAGTTCTACCTCGAGAAATAAAACAACCATCATCAAAAACGCACAAGTATTTATAAACGATTGTTTACGAAAAGTATTGAATGTCCGTATGCCGGATACCATCAGCAACAGCCAACTGTGCGAGAGAACAAACTAGCTTCTAAATGAAGAGGAAATTAGGAAATGACGCTGGATAAGACATGTATTGCAGAAATCATCAAACTGAATCGCGAGGCATGTCCTAATTTGCAATGAAGGGGAGGATCAGAAGCAGACATCAAAAGAATCAATTGCAACTGGAAAGGATTTTTCAGAACAGAGTTCCAGGAAGAATTCTGATAGGGCGGCCTAAGCTCCTCACGAGGGTTAACAAGCGCAAGTAATGATGCCAAGCTAGGTTAATTACATTAATTTTACATTGAATTTAATCCAAACATAAAGAATGCCTTTGATGTAAAAAAAGTAAGCCCATATCAACAAAAATATATTTGTATATATTTTTTGAGAGCAAGAGAGATGGAAAGGTCAGCGGATATAGGTAGTAGCAAACAATTGTTCAGACTTTTTAAGGAAACCGGTATTAGGAACTCAACTGTTGCGAAACTTTCTCAGAAAAAGACGGATACATTATACTTTCTCAATCCAGGAGATTGGATCGATGGGTAGAACACTTTAGGGATCAGTTCAACTGGCCTTCTATCACACTTCGCTTTCACACGACCTCCAGTCAACCTGAATGGCAAGTTAATCTAGGTCCTCCGCCTCTTTACGAAGTTGTAAAAGCCATAGGAAATCTGAAGCGAGAGAGAGCAGCAGGCCCAAACAGGTTTACTCCTGAGATTTTTAAGGATGGTGGTTCAGTATTAGCAAGAAAATTAACCGAGGTCTTAGGTAGAATTTGGGAACTGGACGTAATCCCATCTGACTGGTCTCAATCACTGATTGTGCCAGTCTATAAGGACGGACAAAAGTCCTCTTGTGACAATCACAGAGGAATCAGTTTGACAAATATAGTGTCTAAAATATTAGCTTCAATAATACTTCGACGCCTAACTAAAGCTCGTGAAGAACAGACTAGATAAAATCAGGCTGGTCCTCGACTTGGACGTGGTTGTATGGACCAGATATTAACACTACGTCAGGTCCCAGAATATAGACACACATTCAGACGCCCCACAATCGAAGCATTTCTCGACCTTAAGCCGACATTCGACCCTGTTGATCGTGAAGTTTTGTGGCAGTGTTTGTCACTGAAAGGAGTATGAAAGAAGTACATTAACCTTTCAAAGGCTCTCTACTCGAACACAACTGGTCGAGTGAAAGCTTATGTCGAACCGTCATCAGAATTGATTACCTCAAATGGTGTTCGTCATGGCTGTCCACTTGTGGTGGACCAGACAATGTACGAGCGTAAAAAATATTAACAAAGTTATTTAAGATCAATAGTGGTGTTAATGTATGTAAGTTAATTGTTGAAATACAATAAAAAATAGGGACTTTACCTAAATTCACTAAATTGATGCGTGTCCGGATTTGATCTGGTGTTGAAAATCCACAATTTTAAATGTTTGATGATTCCAATAAAGTTGATGAACTCTCCAATAATATAATCCAATGTAAGGTATGATACATTCCCAATCACAGTCCATAAATGTTGATAATATTCGATTTGGGCTTCAGTTAACTCAATCATAAATGAATGTAGAACAAGCGATATGTGTGCAACAATGTATTTGTTAGCAATCCACGGTATGTCATGCTATATAAGTTACACAACGGAAAGTTTGTTCAAGGTCATTCACTTAAACAACACGTACAGCCATTTCAGTTGCAGTTTCAGTTTGGGAAGGACAGGAGGCTCGATGGCCTATGTTAGTTCTGGCAATGGTGGTCTCTCATTTGATCCAACTTTCTTTTGAAAGAGTCGACGGGTAGAGCCTCAACCACGTGCTGAGGTAGTGAATTCCACTCGTTGATGATTCGATGGGAAAGTCGATAGTCAGCTGACAAGTAATTTGTTCTCGGCTTATGAACTTTTCTGGAGTGTCCTCGTAAATTCTCTGTTTTGGAAGACAAGAAAAATGAGGGCATATTAGGTGCAAATTTATCACTAAGCTTAGTCGCCGTTCTCTGAACCTTTTCCAGAAGCTCACTGTCTTTTTTTAAGCAGGGGCTAGCCGCTTGTATGCAGTACTCCAGTTTAGGACGAACGAACACTGTATACAAAGTCAAAAACGTTTTAGCGTCGACATGACTAAAAGCTCTACGTATTGACTAAAAGGTTCTAAAACCTTTGGCGGCTATTGCACGGCAGTGTGCAGTAGTCTTTAAGTCTTGAATAACGATAAATCCTAAGTCATTATGTGTCCGGACGACAGGTAGCTTGGTGTTATTCATCGTGTATGTATTTGTACCTTGATGACCGATATGCATCACAACACACATGGAAGTATTTATCCACAACTGCCAGGTTTAAGATCATTCAGGTAATTTCTTCAGATCATTTAGGAGTTCCAAACTATCACTCTTACATCATATCGTTCTGCATATCTTGACATCGTCAACATATAGCAAGATCGATGATGATGGGAGACAAGGAAGGTCATTTACATACAAGAGGAATAGCACTGGCCCCAAAACTGTTTCCTGGGGCACTTCACTAAGCACAGTTTCCCAGCTAGATAACTTCGAGTTCACCCTTACTCTTTGTTGACGCCCAACTAAGAAGTCTTTTATCCACATCAATAAATTGCCTCCATTCCTGACTTTTCTTAACTTATATAACAGCCGGTTGTGCGGAACTTTGTCAAAAGCTTTACTGAAATCAATGAAGGCTGCGTCTACAGGTAGCTTTTGGTCCTTAAGAGCGCACCAGCTTTCACGAGCCACTAATAAGTTAGTAAGACGAGAATAACCTATTCTGAAGCCGTGCTGCTTCTCCGAGAGGATCCGGTTTATATCAAGATACTTAAACAGCTTCTTCCGAATAATCTTTTCTAAGGTTTTAACAACCACACAAGTTAGGCTAACGGGGCGGTAATTCTCAGGTTTGTGTTTCGTACCTGTTTTGAAGACAGGACTTACTATGGCGTTCTTCCAGTCTTCTGGCAAACGACCTTGCGTAACGGATAGGTTAAAGCATGTACTTAAAGGGCTTGCAACGAAGTTAGATAATTCCTTCAGTAGCCTAGGATGTAATTAATCGAGCCCCGTGGATTTACCTATGTCAAGCTTATTTAGCAGACCAAAGACATCGAGTTCTTTAATGGTCACGCTATACAGTGTATGTATGGGGGATTTGTATACGCTGACGAGAAGGGCGCTTCTATGGTATATACGTTGCTAAAGTAGTTCGAGAACACTTGAGCCTTACCAAAGTCGTCATCCACTAATGATGAAGCAGTACTGTCTCCTTTTCTCCTTGTCCTTTGGTTTATATAGGAATACAAGCGTTTAGGGTATTCTATAGATTCCTTAACAATTTTTCCTTCGTACAATTTTCTAGACTTACGGAGAGTCGAGGCACAAGTATTCCGAGCCTTTCGATACTGAGATTTTGACTCATCAGTCCCCAGTAACTTAAATCTATCCCACATTTTCCTTTTCTTTCGGAGAAGGATACGGACCTCCCTACGGAGCCATGGTGGTGAGTTTTTCGGCCCCTTTGGTATAGTCCAAGGGATGTGAGGTGTGATAACTTTTAAGTATGAATTTCGAAATGCGTCCCATGCCGTTTCAATGGAGGACTCTGGGTCTATTGTCCAATCTATTAACGATGCTGAGTGCATGATATCTGGTATGTTTGCTTTCCAGACGTTGGGTCTGGACTGGACCGACGCGTGCTCGTGACTGGCAGTTATATGGAAGTCGAAAGTTGTAACTGCGTGGTCACTTTTACCTAGGGGTGGCATGTGATGGAGGTTCGCAACATCATCCTCATAGTGAGTCAGTATAAGATCTAATAAGAATGATTCAGTGTCCGGATCGTACCTTGTCGCTTCTTTCACATGTTGCACCAGAGCACATGTGATAACCCCATCCACTAGTTCCTGCTCGAAAGAATTCTCCGACGATTTAGTTCACAGATTTTCCCAGTCTACCATAGGTGCATTGAAGTCCCCTAGGATTAGACATCGACCTCTTTGAGACCACGTATTGAGAATGCTTAACAGGATCTCATTTGCCTCACAGCTTGGACTGCGATAGACAAAACCAATCAGCAGCTCTTGTCCCTTGCATTTCAAGCGGCAACTAACTAATTCACACGTCCCACTCTCATGGGATACACTATCGATAATGGCAAATGGGATAGCATTCCTAATGAACAGAGCTACTCACCCTCCTTTGCGCTTTTGTGTTCTGTCGGCCCTTACTAACATAAAACGCTCGAAATCAAGTTCCATACCATCTATAGCCTGTGTCAGCCAGGTTTCTGTTACTGCGATTATATATGGCTTTGTAGAGTCAATCTGTATACCTAGTTCCGATCGCTTATTAAGTAAGCTTCGTGCATTGGTGTAACCGATGAGGCACTTTATTACGGACCGCCTAGTATCTAGAAAGAACAAAATTATAACAAGTTCGACTGTTACTAATCTGAATATAACCAAATCACAGGATATATGGCTTATCCTTTCCTTTCAGTCCCCAAATCTCTACAGGTTAAATGTACATTATTTTTCCTAAAAGTCATGCTTTTTTTCTACTGCAAGTAGACAGATAGCTCAATCTTATGGATGCTGATCTACTAAGGCCGATCATTCAAAGCTCAAAATTTGGCCACAAAGTCTTGTGAGTTTCTCAATGTTTTCTTTTTCTCACCCAAAAATATTTTTCTTTTTTTCTACAATTTTATACCCTCTCATATCTTTTGATTTACTGTTAATCCTTACTTCTTTAAACCATTAGTTATTTTCAAAGCAGTGTGATATACTATATGGAAATCTAACCCATAAAACAGACTTTTCAACTATCTGATTTGCTTGTAACATGGACCTAGTAGAGACAGTGTATTCCAACTATGTGCTTTGATTAAAGCATTAATCATACCACAAACGTAAGAGAGCCTAACATCACAAAAGGAGGGAGGGTGGCATTGCTGACCAGCAAACATGAAGGTAGGGAGATAACTTCAATCCACCCATGTCTGTAGGGCAGAACATTTTGTTTAATTACGGCTCCTTATGGTTTAGTGGGATGTCACGGACTTATGGTATTGAAGCTGATTTATCACGCAAAATACCTCTTTAAATCGTGTTATGAACGTTGAATTGGTTTCACTTCCTACTCAGAAATCCTGTTACAAGCAAACTAGACAATTTGCTAATATACGAAGCCTACTCAAGACCCTATAAAACCTGAAAAAAAACAAATAAAAAAACGAGAGGGGCTCTAATAGCTTCGATAATAAAAGGAAGATAGCCAGTTGTATATCACAATACTGTTTCTAGCACTATATTTTATTTTATAATCATACATAATCTTATACTCTCAGCTCTTTTCCGAATCGCCACCATTTGTCAGTTTTATGTTCACTCACACCTTGCTAAAGCTTATTTTCTTTAACCTATTAAAATGCTCTTTCCTAACAAATACCTTAATAAAAGAAAATTAGACTGAGTAATCATACCTTAAACATTCCTACATGAATATTTGCTACTCTGCCTCTCGTGTTTTCTTTTACTTGCTCCCTCTTTCAGCCCCCTTGAGATATGGAACAGGTTACTTCATCCTGCACCATCCTTAAAGCCTTGGATATCCCAAAGGGACATAAGGTTGCGATTTCTAGAAGCTCATACCTTCAATGGACCTATTCTTGACCATCAGTCGCACATTCGCAACGCAGCTCTCGTGAAGCGCGCCAACTGTAGCACTGATTAGAACAATCTACATTCATGTAATTTAATACAGTGTATATTGTATCATTTGTATCAATTTGATCTTGCCTGTAAACTGGCATGCCTCATGTAACAAACTGTTATTTGAGAATAAATTATTATTATTATTAACAGATCCGAAGCCTGTTTAAGTGCCTTCGTGCTTCACCCAGAGTGGCTTCGGCATCATTCTCTGTCGATGTCTTACAACCCGAAAATTTACAATTTTCAGGTCCTTTTCGTCAGCGTCTAACCCAAGTTGTAGTTCTTTCTCGGCTTCCCGTCTTTTAACACGGTCTACCAACGGTAGGTCCTTTCGGATAAACACTCCTGAATCCTTTAATATGTGTCCATTCTGTAAAATTAGGTCATGTTCGTTCGACGAGCTGAATACTACTTTAAGCAGTCTGGAATGATTTGGTTTCGAGTCCGCTAGACTCCCTAGTCTGAACACCTTTAGCAAGGTGACCTCGGTCATATTTTGAGGCATGAGTTGATTAAGTAGCTGCCTAATCAGTACAATGTCATGCTCAAAGCGAGCTTTGGGTTAAGAGCTCTCTCTCTCCTTGATTCTATGAAAAACAGCTGATCTGTCGCAATGATCAGCTTTCGATTTTTCAGCTACTTTTACGGGTGCAGGGTTCCCTTTTATATCCCTACTTTTCTTCCTTACAACCTGTGCTCATTCGTCAACGGTGCTGGTAGAAGCAATAACAGTTGCGTCAAACATAGTGTTGGATTTTGGGGGGTTGTGGACGACCTGAGAGGTCGGGTTATGTTTACCGCTTGAAACCGATCGAGCCTTGCTATTGCGGCTTCTATGTGTTTCCTGTTGGATCCCATCTGGGAGACGGGGAACAGAAGACCCCACGTTTCCTGAGCTTTTGTTCAAGGCAGGCCCCTTTGGAGGCTGCTTTTCCTTCTTTGACGGGCGTGAGTCATCTATCATCGAACTAACCTTAGATTCCTTCATGCTGATTTGCGTGTCGACAGATCGAGTGCTGTTTGACGCGTTCCGACTATGCTTGCTAAAACACTTTTTTGCAGCATCAACCAGTGAAATGGCCTCGGTTAGCAAGCTGTTCGCATCCGAGCAGCACTGTTGATAAAGCCATACACAACCCTTCTCACTGAACCGTTTGAAAGCAGCAGGCGTTTAGTTCGTGCAAACTTCGTGGTACCAGCCTTTGCACTCGTCGCACTGCATGCCGCTTTCAACAGGATAACGACAACCCGGACGTTGGCAACTGATTTGTTTTACACTGTCCGGTCATTTTAGAGGAGTTTTTTCAAGATGCGATGATACGCAGAAACAAAAAAAATAATCAATGACGAAGAAAGTGAAGAGCTGTAGATTGCTAGGACCAAAAGGGGTGATCTTATCCGCAACGCAACCATGTAAACTTAATGTATCGCTTACTGTCATTTGTGCGTTCAAGTAACCACAGATTTTGTCATTTCATAATGTATTTTTAATTATATAACTAGATTATGTAGTTAATTTTTCTTTGTTTTTAATTTTTATTCGCCACGTCTGACTGCGTTACACTGTACGTCCATTGCACGCTGAGATGATATCTCAAGTCATTGTGAGTTTATTCACATAGTTGATTGTTTCCAGATAGACTGTCAGTGCATGATTTTACTGAAGAAATGTTTGTTGTACTGTAGACTGTGTTTCTATGATCAACTCCCTGTTGTCTTCAGTATGAATTCATACTGAATACTGCTTTAAAGCAGTATATATGTATCCTTCTTTTTTTCTTAGGTAAGTTCAACTGGCCTATATTTCGTGTTTTGGTTTTATCGGCCTAATTATTTCCATTTACCTACTTTGAGCAACATGTCTTTGCAAGTGAAACAACAGACTCAGCAAGTCAGAGCAAAAGTGGGCGTGTGTCACGTGCAACACAGACTCTGTAGTCTTGCTGAGTAACATCATTGTCCTACTGACAGGTCTTCGGATCAAGTTATCAGTAAACTTGGAAAACGATAGTAAAAAAAACTGATATACAAACAAGAGCGTGCAACGGACTCAAAAACAGGGATGTCGATAGGTATTCCATCGATGGAGCATCCATCAACACTAACGACGACGTGTCGAGGCTCAGTACCATCATTACGTCGACGGTACTGAACTCCCTAGGCAAACTCGGGTCTCCCAGCTCGGGGTCCCCGAACACAACAGTTGGTACTCAAGAGTACCAACGACAAAACTGATTTGGAACAGTAAAAATGATACTCTAGTCGAATACTTTAACTAAAATAAATTCAATTAAAGTGAAAACAGTAGTCCTGATACGTAATAAGCGATAAAAATAAAAAAATTTACTCCGCGAAGAAAAATACCACTGTCCTTTTTAAATAGCGCGCGAAGCTTTCACGACAAATGTACATTCAGTGGAAAATTGGCAAAATAAGTACAAATAACATTTAAAACTACTCACAAAATAAGCTTCTCAGGTATATCTATACACACTCACTCCACTCTTGTTTAACTTTGTCGTTGACGTGCTCTTAGAGATAACACTTTCCTCGTATATATTACTAGGGGTTGAACTTCTACCGGGAGATTCACTTTTTACCTAGAATATGTCGATGACATAGTTCTATGTGGTGAAGGCACTGACAAAATGCAGAGTCTTCTAACCACTCCAATCAACAATGCAAGCATGTTAGATATGTGATTCTCTCCCTCGAAATGTAAAGTCTTGCTTCAGGATTGAGTTTGATGACGTCACAGGTATTCAGTGTTTGACAAAGCTTCTACCAGTTACAGCTCCTAATGTATTTCGTTCCCACCCAGAGAAATCAAAAGACAGATTCGAGGAGATCGGAAGAGTATATTTGGCGTTGACCAATATATCGGAATTCTCTGATCTAATCTGGCTAGCGATTCCTGTTGATGTTGAGCACGGGGTTACCACACGTGATCTGTTGCGGATGCCTGACCGAGCGCCTTCAGCTAGATGAGTCCACTAAAACATATGGTCAGCATCCAATGTCGAAAATTTAGTGCTATTTATTTTGGGGATTTATTTACCGCTACAGATCACTCCCCCTAGTGGGGTAGTGACGACCCTAAGACGTGGCCAGCCAGAAGTTTAAACCCAACGAGTTTGTCGTTGGTAAACACTCTTCTGATAGCTTACTAAGTGTAGCAGCGTCTGGTCGTCTTTCCTCACTATATGGGACCGAGGTACAACATAGTAAAAAAAGAAAGAGTTACAACGAAAATTTCGACTCCTCGTAAACTGCATCGTTCTTTTCCAGTCGTCCTGGAAAAGAAAAAGAAGTGTAAGTGCATGTCGAAATACACTCGTATGTGCGTAAGAACACAATGTCGGCGAAATAATGGAAAATATACTAAAGCACACGTGATAGCGTTAAAAAAATGTTTTTTGTGTTTTTTAAATAAAAATATAAATATATAGGCATAATAAAATTGTCTTTTTAAAGAAAAAATTTTATATCGTAAGAAGAAAAATCGAGATAATATAAAATGTCGAGTAGTGCCTTACGTGCAGTAGTCGTTTAAATGTTCTGGAAATTTTACTCTTCTTCCAGAACGCGTCGTTTTAGGTATATTTTCAGATACATTCGGAGTATCATCGCTAGTGTTGGTTGTCGGTTGAGGAATTATCAGTGTAGGAGTCGTGTTGTGCGATTGTACCGAAGGAAAATCCACGTGAATAGGATTTCCTTCTAAATACACTGCTTTTAAGCGATCGATGCTGATGCTATCGTTTGTTCCGTTCTTGTCGACTATATAGTACTTAGATTCACGTTGAAGAACTTTGAAGGGTCCTTCGTATGTTGATTCGAATGGTCGTCGATGCGAGACTTGACGAACGAAAACGTGTGTACTATATCGTAAGTCAGGTTGAACGAAAACATCAGTTGATTGAGGTCGAGTGGAAACAGGTTTAACTGAACGAATTGCGTTTGTAAGCCTGTTCGTGTAGGAGGTTAGATCGATGTTCATTGAAGAGGATGAAGGATCCACGAATTCTCCTGGAAGTCGAAGTGTCGTTCCATAAACGAGTTGAGCCGCAGTGTATCCAATGTCAGCTTTCACCGCATTGCGGATACCTAGTAAGACGAGTGGAAGAGCGTCTGTCCATTGTGAAACGTTTGCAGCTGATAGCGAAGCTTTCAGTTGTCGGTGAAAACGTTCTACCAACTCGTTTGCTTGTGGATGGAAAGGCGGTCGTTCGGAAGCGAGTGATTCCTAAAAGTGTGGTCAGACGACGGAAAAGATCAGATTCAAACTGACGTCCGCGGTCTGTAGTGATGTTTTGAAGGGCAGCCGAAGTTTGCTACCCATCGTTCGACGAAGGTGCGGGCCACTGTTTCAGCAGTGATGTCCTTGATAGGTACTGCTTCTGGCCATCGAGTGAAACGGTCTACGCAGGTTAATAGGTAAGAGTATCCATTTGAATCTGGTAAAGGTCCTACCAAATCCAGATGAACTTGGTCGAAACAAGCATCGGGAGTTCTAAATGAGCCTAAAGGACATTTATTGTGTCTGATAACCTCAGATTTTTGGCAGCTTACACAGGAGCGTGCCCACTCCCTCACGTCTTTATTCATGCCAGGGCAGCAAAACCGTTTTGCTATAAGCTTGATGGTTACACGAACATCTGGATGAGAAAGTTTGTGCAATGTATTGAAGACATTGCGTCGATAATTTTTCAGCACGATTGGGCGATCCCTATCTGCAGATGTGTCACAAAGTAAGGTTTCCTTACCTGTTCCCATCTGTTTGATGCGTAGTTTAATGGTTGTGGACGATAACTCGTGCTGAAGATCACTGTCTTCTTTTTGAAGCTGGGCGAGTTTAAGAAGGTCGATTCCTTGGAAACTGTTCAAGGAAGTTATGCGAGATAAGGTGTCTGAAACTACATTGTTTGCCCTAGAAATATTTTGAATATCTGCAGTAAACTGCGAAATGTAGTCTAGTTGTCGGGACTCACGGGGAGAGTACTTGTTTGAAGGAGAGCTTAACGAGAAAGTGAGCGGTTTATGGTCAGTGAAAAGAATGAATTCACGACTTTCGATGTAGTGTTGGAAATGCCGTACAGCACAATACATAGCTAGGAGCTCCCCACCGAATGTGCTGTACCTCGATTCAGTGTCTAGCAACCGTCTAGAGAAAAATGCTAAGGGTTGCCATGAGTTGTTAACCCATTGTTGTAAGACTCCTCCGATTGCTGAGTCGGATGCGTCTACTGCGATACTAATAGGTGCTTCGGTGTCCTGATGTGCGATCATTGTCGCTTTAGCGATCAGTCCCTTAACTGTGGAGAATGCTTTTCGTGTGGTGTCGTCCAAATTAATGGATTTCGCATTTCCACGAAGTTGGTCGGTCAGCGGTTTCATAAGTAATGCGCATTTCGGTATGAAACGTCTATAGAAACTTACCAGGCCGTTGAACGTGCGTAATTGCTTGGCGGTGGTCGGTTCTGGGTAATCCAGAATGGTCGCCACTTTGGTTCTATGGGGTTGGATACCTTGAGCATCGATAGTGTGTCCCAGAAAGTCTAATGAGTCGGTTCCGAATTGGCATTTCTGAACGTTTACAGTAATGCCATGTTTTTGTAGTCGTTCGAAAACAAGATCCAGATGCTTGAGATGTGTTTCTCTGTCCGAACTTGCGATTAGACAGTCGTCAACATACGCGTGTACGAAGCTGAGACCTCGAAAAACGTCGTCTATGAATCTTTGGAATGTTTGAGCAGCATTTATTAGACCGAAAGGCATTCGCAAAAATTCATAGAGTCCGAAGGGAGTTATGATAGCTGTTTTCGGTATGTCGTCAGTAGCCATAGGGATTTGGTTATACGCTTTAACCAAGTCGATTTTCGAAA
Organism: Schistosoma haematobium; assembly: GCF_000699445.3. Lineage (NCBI taxonomy): Eukaryota > Metazoa > Platyhelminthes > Trematoda > Strigeidida > Schistosomatidae > Schistosoma > Schistosoma haematobium. Next base: position 849,429 of record NC_067200.1, read on the forward strand.
AGACAGTTGTACCTTTCAAGGTAGCTGTCAAATCGTGAATGTGAGGCAACGGGTAACGATCGGGAATGGTTTTCGCGTTCAATCGCCGATAGTCACCAGTTGGATGCCAATCATTGATGTCCTTTTTAGGGACCATGGGCAACGGAGATGCATATGGGCTACTTGACGGTCGTATGATTCCTAAGTCTATCATATGGTCGAACTCGTTTTTCGCTAACCTTAGCTTTTCGGGAGGTAGTCGTCGTGCTTTAGAAAATATAGGTGGTCCTGTAGTCGTGATGTGATGTGTAACATTGCTGATTACACACGGTAGTTTCGGTTGAGTTTGTTGTATCACAGGGTACTTATCGAGTAGTGGTTGATAGAGTGGGTCTATCATATGTTTAATTGTGACTGAGGATACTCTGCAACCAGTAAAAGAAGTTACGCAAACGGACAAATTAGTGTTCCAGTCTTCTAGCCTCCGTTTGCGAGTGTCGATGATCAGATTGTGGTGTTGTAGAAGGTCCATACCAATGATTGGCATAGAAACATCTGCAACAACGAAAATCCCGTGGATGGGTTTGCGTAAACCCACGTTAAGGTAAACGTACCTTTTGCCATACGTAGCGATCGGTTTTCCGTTTGCCGCCTGTAAGTTTAGAGCCGATTCTTGAAGCCGATCGTTGGGATTCGCTGGGAGAACGCTAACTTCTGCGCCAGTATCGACGAGGTAGCAAACTCTCGTTGTCACATCCGTGACGAATAACAGACGGCTTTGTTCGCCGGCTACGGTTGCCGTTAACGCGTGCCGGCTTGGAAGTTTCCCGAGTTGTTTTTCGAGTCACTCGGTTTCGTGTTGGGAAAATTGCAGGGTTTTCTGCAATTTCTGGATAATTTTCCATACTGGTTATGATACCAGCACCAGTCGGGGTTATCTGTCTCTCGTGGTCTAGAGACAGATCGCTTACGAGAATTGCTTCTACGTGGTGTGCGCGATCTCTTACGGTCGGTACGAAGACTAAGATAACGCGTGATTGTGTGACATAAGTCGGTTATATCATTCTGAGTCGTTTGAGGTTTTTCTTTGACTGAAAATACCTCGGTAGTAGAAGGTTTCGTAATTTCTAAAATGCGGTCGGCAGATGCAGCTAGTTCGTCTAAGGCGTTGTTCTGAAACGAGACCAGAACTGCTTGCACCTGTTGGGGAAGTTTTGATAAGAAGAGTTGTTTGAATAGACCTTCGTCGAAAGTTCTTGGGCCTATTACCTCTCTCATCCGTTGCAACATGTCCGTCGCAGAACCGTGTTGCAGGTCGTTGTTATTGAAGAGTTGATCTAACCTTTGTCGATCGGTTAGGTCTCCTCGTTTAAGAATCAAGCGTCTTAAGATTTTGTAAGGATCGGAAACATCACTAGTAAACATACTAGGTGTCACGTACCTGTTGAATTTGCGCGGTAGTGCCTTGACTACTGCGAGAAATTGTGCACGTTTGTCGATCACGCCGTGCTCGGAGAAGTCGGCTTCTGCGTAGCAAAACCAGGCTTCGATGTTGTCGAGCCAGAAAGGCATCAGTTGAAACGAAGATGGGGACAAAATCTTAAGCTTGAGTACTTTAGGTGTCTGTTCAGTCGTGATGAAGTATGATAATGAACGAGGGGAAAAATATATATATCCAAGAAGAAACACGAAAAAAATCACAATGTTTAAAAAAGTAAAAAAATAAGGCAATGATATATAAAAATCCCAAAAAGGAACAGACTCACAGTTGCAATTAGGTGTACCAGATCACGTCGGTCTCAGCAATGATTAAGTAATAGGTATTCAGTGTTTGACAACGCTTCTACCAGTAACACCTTCTAATGTATTTTGTTCCCACCCAGAGAAATCAAAAGACAGAGTCGAGGAGATCGGAAGAGTATATTTGGCGTTGACCAATATATCGGAATTCTCTGATCTAATCTGGCTAGCGATTCCTGTTGATGTTGAGCACGGGGTTACCACACGTGATCTGTTGCGGATGCCTGACCGAGCGCCTTCAGCTAGATGAGTCCACTAAAACATATGGTCAGCATCCAATGTCGAAAATTTAGTGCTATTTATTTTGGGGATTTATTTACTGCTACAAGTTTCATCGACACCCGAACTAATTATAGAGAGTGAAGTAGTTGAGCGTGTCGACCGCTTCACTTATCTTGAAAGTCTGGTGTGTAACGAAATCTCAGCACGAATACAGAGGGCTCGACTAGCTTTTGCCAACTTGCGTCATTTATGGCGTAGGCGAGATGTCCGTCTATCAACCAAAGGACGTGTTTACTGTGCAGCAGTTCGTTCCGTCTTACTTTATGGCAGTGAAACATGGCCGGTAAGAGTAGAAGATATTCGTAGGTTACTAGTATTCGATCATAGGTGTCTTCGAAACATTGCTCGTATATCCTGAGAACTCCGAATAACTAATTCAATTGTTAAGAAACGGATACTAGGTAAGGATGGCAAAACGATTGATGACGTAGTGAAACTTCATCAGTTGAGATGGCTGTGACATGTGTTACGTATGCCCAACGGCCGACTGCCTCGACGTGCGCTGCTCAATGGTACAGGAGTAGGTTGAAAGAAAGCTGTGGACGGCAAAACCAAAACATGTCACAAATGCATGAAGTCACTGACAAGTGGACTAAGCCATGTTGGTAGGTGTAGACTACTTGGTTTGGATCAGCGAGACAATAGCAAACGATGGTTGAAGACCCTGAATGACGTGAATCAAAATCGTTCGCAATGGCGCATGTGCAGGTCCACACTTTGTGTTCTCTGAAATTCTAATCTTATGAATTCTTCATATCCTTTCTTTTCCTCTTTCCAAATTTATTTCGCTGGATATTACTCCTTGAATAACATCTTCAAACCCTATTCTTCCCGATTGCTGCTTATACTCTTACTACCTCTACCACTAGGGAATTTGAGTGGACAACTGCATCTTTGTGCTCATATGGTGTGGCAACTCGAACTGATGTACGTACGAAGTTCTACGTTATTACTGACTGATATATAGTTTGAGTACTACGAAAATGTTATCATTTAAAGATGACCATTGTTACTTATACATATCAGTGTGCTCCAGTATCTTGAAGGTACGAATGGCGTATGAAACTAAGGTTGGTCACCGGCGATCATGGGATTGCATCTCCGCACGATGCTCCACTGCCTTGTGGATCAAACTTTTAGGTCTAAGGCTCGAGGTGTGGCTCCCTAGGAAAACCACCTGTTTCGCTTTGGGCACCCGTGAAGTATCACAGCCCACGATACTTACGGAAAATACTATTCTTGCTTCGAATAACAGTCAAATGATTCACATTATTGTTATCTACGACTTAACGTATTCACTCTCTTTTATTCCCACTCTGTGTATCCTAATTATTCAACTTATACAGCAGCTCGCCTATGGTGGAAACTCGGTTCTATCTAAACGTTCTCGAGTCACTGACCGGTTGAAAATTGAATGCTACCACCAAATACGAATACTGAAGCAGTTTCTCCGAAACCACGTGCACCATTCAAACTGGTTGCCTTCAATGTTCTCACAGTAATGCGGGTCAGACAACAGATAGGACTGGCTATGTCTTTAGGAGGTCTTAATATTGATGTTTCCTGTCTATCCGAGACCCGTATTCAAGACTGTGATGAAGTAATACAAATTCGCACTCCATCTATCGCTTCAAACGGCTTGTTTTACGTGTGTTTATCCGGGGACCCTGTGGCATCTTCGTCTGGTGACGATGCAAAACTAATCGACTGGATCCATATTACTAGTCGATTATGTGTTGTTAGATTAGAAAGTTCCATCAAAGTGAGAAGAAATCGGCGTGAGAAACGATGACTTTTTGTCATCTCCGCATATGCCCCGACAGATTGCAGCCTGGATGTAATCAAGGATGAATTCTATCACCAATTAACTGTTCTTCTCCAGAAAGTGCGTTCGACAGATATTGTAGTACTAGCCGGAGACTTGAATGCTCAGGTCGGGCGTCTAGGCACAGAAGAGAGTCGTTTAGGTGGCCGATGGGGACTCGTTGGTCGCAGGTCAGATAACGGGGACCGTCTACTGCAACTGTGCACAGACCACAATTTGTTTCTGGCTAGCACTAACTTCCGGCACAGTAATCGCCAATGTGCCACCTGGGGTCCTCCCTCTGCATTTGAAGCCTGGACTCAGATTGATCACATCGCGATCAGCTACCGCTGGCGTGGTTGTGTAAAAGACTGCCGCTCCTTCTGGAGTACCTATCTGGACTCTGACCATGCTTTGGTCTGCGCTAATCTTATCTTACTTTTCAGTGGCCAACGAAGTGACCGCCATCAACGGATTGATATTAGCAAGCTGGTTGCAACTTCTGTTGCAAGTAAGTATCGAACCGAGCTAGCCTCTAGGCTAGCTACAACTCCACCGAAAAGTATGGAGGAGCATTGGTTGCAATGGCATGACGCCATGAAAATGGCGGATACTGTCAGTTGTGGGTTCGCGAAACGTCCCGCTTATAAGCACTGGGTTTCTTCTGGTTCCTTACAGCACATTGAAGCCCGTCGGTTTACTCCGGGTGACCGTGAGTTCGACCACAAACGAAGGATGTTACTAAAGGAAACCGGGCAAAGCTTGCGTAAATACCGAGAAGCCTGGTGGTCGGAGCGTGCTAATGAGCTGAAAGCAGCAGCTGCATCTGGTAATTACCGGAAGCTCTTCCAACTCATCCGAGCCACTGGCAACAAGAAGTCTAGTGTGAGGGATACAATATGCGAAGATGACGGTTTGTGTTCCGTCATACTTGGTAGGTTGTTCAAAACCCGAAAGTGATTGACTCAACAAATATTAGAACACCTTCATACTTATCACAGGCCAACAACAACAATGTTTCTCGACATAATGGCTGCCTTCGATTTGTTGGACAGGACTGTTCTCTGGGATTGTCTGTTGAAGAAAGGTGTGTCTGAGAAATTCATTAACATTTTGAAGGGGCTCCATGTACAAACACCTCAGGTAGAAGGGTGGCATACAACCACCTTTCTTCATTGATCTATTCAAGCAGTGGGGTTAAACAGGGTTGTTCAGTCTCATCATTGTTGGATGTAATTAGTGGCGGTGTGTATTTGATGCCTGGAGAAAGACTTCTCGACCTTGAGTATGCGGATGATATTGTCTTACCGTGCGATAATGCCCAAGGCATGCAGTCCGCACTTAATCAGTTGGCAATCAGTGTCCGTAGGTATGGTATGTGCTTTGCACATTCCAAGTGCAAAGTACTTCTACAAGACTGGCGGGATTCTAATCATGTACTCACCCTGGATGTTGAGCAAATATAAATAGTCGAGATGTTCGTGTATCTGGGTAGCTGCATAAGTGCTGGTGGGGGTGTGAGTGATGAGATCAATGCACGTATTGTGAAAGCCAGAGCGGCTTATGCCAATCTGGGCCACCTCTGGCGCCTTCGTGATGTTAGTCTGGCTGTAAAAGGTCGGATCTACAACGCGTCGGTGAGAGCAGTTTTGCTCTATGCTTGTGAAACCTGGTCTTTTCGAGTTGAGGACGTTAGACGACTCTCTGTGTTCGATCATCATTGTCTACGAAGGATTGCTGACATCCAGTGGCAACACCATGTCAGTAATGCAGAGATTCGGCTTCGTGTGTTCGTGCACAGAGGTGATAGTTCAATTGGTGTCACTGTCTTGAAACACGGACTTCGGTGACTTGGACATGTTCTACAAATGTCGTCCCAGAGAATTCCACGTCGTGCATTATTTGCCGACTCTGGGACTGGTTGGAAGAAGCGGAGAGATGGCCAGTGCATGACATGGTGTCGTGGTATTAAAGAAAGCTGCAACGGACTGGCTTCTGTCTGTCCTCCACCACTTCATGGCTGGGGTCCGAGAGATGGTGCTACACAGTGGCTAGAGACGTTATCAGATATGTTTGAGAATAGAAGCCAGTGGCGAATCTGTTTTTATCTTCCTTTACTTTCTTCGCAAAATGTGGTTGTATCTTCCTTAAATGAAAGAATTCTTCTGGTTGTACCTTTCTGTATCCTCCATTATTAGTATTATTACACCACTTTGCACTAATGTGTGTTGGTTAATGTTCTTCCTCTTCTTTTTCTTATACGTTCCTTACCTTCTTTTTCTGTTTCCAACTTTTAAAATATCAGTAACTTATAGCGTGGCGTCGAGTCGCGGTTGACTATGAACACCGCTTCAGAGAAACACGTGCCAAGTAAATTCATAAAATCCCACGGAAGCCAAATATCAGAAGGCAGTTAATGGACCAAATCGAGATATATTCACTGGCGATCTCGTGGTACCTAAAGGATATCGAGATCGTGCCAGGATACAAGCTTGGTTACAGAACGTAACCGAATTCGCGCGAGGTCAAAATCAAAGTGTAAGAATAATAATGGAAGCACAATATAGCTGTCATTAGCACAGTTAAACAAAGAGCATATTAAACAAGCACAGATACAATTCGTAATAATAATGATAATAATTGTTCGCATTAAACCAATCGTTTTCTGGCGATAAAAGTGAGTCACTACAATCTAGCAATCTTTGAATTAATCTACTTGTGTTTTACTAATCATTTAATCATCAAACAGAGAAATCTTCAGTTATCGACAAGTCAGTTGTATCTCATTCCATTAGTGATTGTATTCTCTCGGTTATTGGAGTAGTTGGTTTGTTTTTAGCTTATGCCTATTACTTAAATAATATACGAATTTTGCAAAGGTTCCACGGACCTCGATCAACTTAAGTGCTATCTGCAGTCGCTACTGTTATTTATTGTTTTGTAGTCCTTAAAATGTGCGTATTTATAATATTTGAATTATTTGAATTGTAGTACGAACTATGAATCCTAGAATTAACGCAATTGAACTAAGAATTAAGACATAAGCACGAACAAATGTATTGTACTTGGAATTCGAAATCGAGCATTCAACAAGTACAAAAGAATCATTAGTTAATTCAAGCACCACATTCGCCACAGCTTAAATAGGAGTATAAGTGTCTGTAATCGGTTGTACGTCTTCTTGTTATGTTCATCCTGAGTCTGTCCGACATTGTATTGGACAAAAACTCTGTATTATCTAGAATACACTGAAATCGGAACAGACTCCCGTTGCGTCCTGAAATTGTATACAACCAGCATGTCGGTTTTGTAATGAAATCAATAATATCTATGGTGACATATATTCAGTGATTTTTGTAACAGCGAAATAAAAAGCACATTTTTTTCTAACTTGTCACACCTTATTTGTGACCACATTTTTAGTCAATATATATTGTTTTGCTGTATCACTTGTGAAAAAGACGATGATAATTGTTTCGATGAAGAATACTCGATTCCACTACCGCGTAGTTTAAAATATAGAACTGTAACGGGATTAAAATCATCATGTATGGTGTTGTTAATAGATTTTGTTTTCTTTCTATTGCAGGACAAGCAAGAATAAATGCCTTAGAAGAAGAAGAGCAAGCCTTGCACGCACTATACTTACAGGTTGACTCATAAGACCGTTTTGCAAACTAGCTCTCTTCTGTACAGAACCCGCAAATTTTAATTTTAAAAATAAACGACTGGTGGTCTCCATTCCGTGTTCTCTCTGTGGTGTGAAGTGTTCAGTTAACATTGTGTGTGTTGTGGCTTTAGGTCTTCCCGCCTTACAGTGACTGCTGATTACACGTGTTACAGAACACTATCTACGCCGTTTGTTCTTCTGTTTTATTGTCCACCGTTTTGATTGAAGACCATAATATTATTATAACATCATTATAGGCCTTCCGACTCAACGTTGGACTTTTGGCGCGGATTACTATTGCATAATACTATTGGACTCCGGCTTCCTCATTACGTCATTGTCGCAGTCACTTGCAGAGGAACACCTGTCAATCAAGTGAACTCAGTTTGTGGTCGTTGTCCTCACGAGGCAGTTCACAAGTAACATTCATTCTATAGTAACTGTTGGTGTCTGTTTGTTTAATATACCTTTTGTATTGCTAACGGTATTTTATTACCTTTGATTTTACTAACGAACAGACATCAAGGTTACTTTACTAATAATTTTTATGGTATATCACTATTAACCCAGCGTATCAATATATTTTGTGTAAGCTCCTTTTGTTTGGGAGCAACCACATATCTAGCATTCAAACCATAGATTTTCTAACACTATACTCTCCCACGAAGTAACGTTGGATCTTTATATCTCCAAGATATGAATAATGCGGCTTTATTTAAAACATATTTCTCACATTGTTCAGACTAAACATTAGATCTGTTTTTTTGATAAGGGTAAACAGCAGTTGATATGAAATCATCCGAAATGTAATCAAAATCTAGGTCATTTAGTACTCGTGCTTTGCATCAAACAAGTTTTTCACAAGGATCAAATGCATTATGAAGATAGGTAATGTATGATATGACATCAGAATTTGATTCTTCTGACACATTTTCATGAAATTTATTAAGAATGTCGTTGCACAGTAATGGGTCAGTAGAAAAATCAGCATCTATCAAGACTGCCTCAGGTTTTTAATCATGACTAGGTTCATTTAACATATTTTTCTTCAGATTTGTAAGGAACTTCATCAGAAATAAGTGGATCATTAGGAAAAGCCATATTTAGTACAATAACATGAGAAATCTGATAAGCTGGTTGATTGGAAACTGTTGTCTCGCAAGAATTCTGAATTTCATTTAACTCTGAACGGCCATATGACTCTGCACTGTCTTTTGAAATCGTTGATTAAGATAAATAATCATCATAAATGCTCGACTCAGTAGAATCAGAATTAAAAGACTTAATATTAGTTGCAGTAACATAAACATTAGTATTATAGACTGACTGAATAAGTTCAATATTACCGCATTTAAAGCACTTAGAATTACGAAATTTACATGAATGAAAAGAGTGGAACATGCCACAGGACAATTACTGAGGAAACTTGTGCCCATCTTCCTGAAATGCATTGCAACTCCCCAACGAATTATCTGCATAGCCTTGAGTATTCACTGGGTCGGGATGACGTAGTAATGTAGTGAAATTTTTTGTATCCTCATGAATCATTTTACGAGACCTCCCTCTTTTATCGCATTCAAAATTTGTATAATTAACATAGTCTAGCGGCAGTTTATTGGGAGTTGTATAAGGAAGCGAGATAGGCTTTTCCGGCATAGCCAGAGTTCTCAATAGGCTGTATGTTTCTTTACATATTTGGGCAGCATCATTGATGAACAGGGTGGATCTGATGCAGATGTGAAGGCGCGGATCGGCAAAGCAAGAGCAGCCACTGTCAACCAACACCAAGGTCAGGATTTTCAATACAAATGTCAAGACAGTTCTACGGTATGGGGCAGAAACCTGGAGAACTACAAAAGCCATCATCCAGAAAATACAGGTGTTTAATAACGATTGTCTACGCAAAATACTTCAGATCCATTGGCCGGACACTATTAGCAACAACCTACTGTGGGAGAGAACAAACCAGATCCCAGTGGAGGAAGACATCAGGAAGAAGCGCTGGAAGTGGATAGGACACACATTGAGGAAAGCACCCAACTGCGTCACAAGACAATTCCTCACATGGAATCCTGAAGGTTAAAGGAAAAGAGGAAGACCAAAGAACACATTACGCCGAGAATTGGAGATAGACATGAGAAAAATGAACAAGAATTGGATGGAACTAGAAAAGAAGGCCCAGGACAGAGTGGGTTGGAGAATGCTGGTCATCGGCCTATGCTCCATTCGGAGTAACAGGCGTAAGTAAGTTCTTTTCCAATGAGTGTGAGGAAATGTGCCACAGTATTAACACCTCATCATCTTCCTTGGTCATAGACCAGATTTCGAACCTTTCAAAGTAATCCTAAAAAGCTTCAGAAGTTGAATGAATATCTAACTTTTCCATTGCAACGAAAGTATAATGTTTAGAAATTATTTGAATTATAGTACGAATTAAGAGTCCCACAAATAACGCACTTGAGTTAGGATACACGCACAAACGAATGTATTGTATTTGGAATTAGAAATCGAGCATTCAACAAGTACAAAAAAACATTATTTAGTTCAAACACCACAGTATTATCTCTTATTGCTCTCTCCAAATATCCTTCCTATGTTCGTAAATCTTCTTCAACCCATTGTCAATTCACACAACGTTTTACTCTTCTTTTTTGGAAATCTCGATTCTGTATTATTTTACAACTTTCCGATTACATATGTAAAAATATTACTATTTCCAGTTCCTTTTTGTTCCTTTGTCATCCTGTCTGTTCTCCTTGTTGTAGTGTTAATACAAGGAAATTCGGTTATACATTGTTATCTGAAATGATGTTAATGGGTTCTGTGAACTATTTAGTTGAATTAGTGAGAAGAATTAGGCTCTAAAGATGTCCGGAATAAAAATTAATGAAAGCTATAGCTCAGAGAACACATAAAATCGTTGTCTTTGACTGATTGTACTGCATTTCTTAGGTAGATGACTAACACGACCAAAACACACTAACAATGAGGAGAATACAATTATATCTCCAAACAGTCCATAATGGTCGAACATATATGGTACAAGAGGTCACGTTTACATTACAACAACATTGAAACAGAAAAGGGTACAGCAATGAATCATTCACCTGTAGCGGTAAATAAATCCCCAAAATAAATACCTCTGTACGTTTTCGACATTGGATGCTGACCAAATGTTGTAGTGGACTGAACTAGCTGAACGGCGCTCGGTCATGCATCTGTACCACATCACGTGTGGTAACTCCGTGCTCAACTGCTAATGCGATCGCTAGTCAGATTAGATCAGAGAATTCCGATATATTGGTTATCGCCAAATACACTCTTCCGATCTCCTCGACTTTGTCTTTTGATTTCTCTTGTTGGGTACGATTTATATTAGGTGTTACTGGTAGAAGCGTTGTCAAACATTGAATACCTGTGTCATCTTCACATCAAACGGAAGCATACGGTTTATACAATAACGTAGGGATAAAACTAAATGTTAGTTTTTAAAAACTTTGAATTGTGTGAAATAACGTCTCCAAAAAATAGAGCTTCCATTGTTTATCACGGCTTCGTTGTTGATCTGTTCCCATCAGATTTGTACTTGATAAATTAGTAGTTAACGTTTTTAGAAAAAAGTGTTATTTCATTTTCTTACTAGTTTATATCAAACGATTAGTAAGTTCAGCAAATTCTAGTTTCAGTCTAAGTACTTACATCAATTAAAAGAGAAGATTGTTAAATTACAAGTGAACTGTGGTTCAGGATTCTCCTTAATTTGGAATCCCTGTCAACCTTTTTAAAAACAAGTTGCGAGTGGGAAGGTACGATTTTTTCGTGGAATAAATTGATTTCTACTCAGTCGCCTTCTAGCTGTAAGTTAATACTTTAAGAATAAGTGTTGATAGTATGTTTCTTCCCTCTATATGATAATTGTGAAATATAACTTGTTATAAGGATCAATTAGAAGGCAGAGTGTACTTAGGAGGAATTCAGTGGGTCGAATAACTAAGATTGATTGAATTAATTTTTGAGGACTGGATAAAAGATACTTCATAATCAGACAACCTTAAACTAAAACATCAATTGATCACCAGGTATTGATTAATGCTACGTTTATCCAAAACTCAATATTATTAGATAGAATTCAATCTATCATGTTTTCGCCTAGTTAATTTTGCTCCAGATGACTCAATGGTGACATCTTAGACCTTGAAACGAGGTGACGCTTCTTCAAATTAAACATAGAAAATAAAATGCTTCAATATTGTAAGTATATTATGATGATGATGATAATGAGCACAAAACGCAGATTGAGCAGTCAGGTATAGAGAACAAAAACAATATTTTGTTACCTGAGTAACCGAATAATAGTAACAATATGAATAAAAGTTGTCGAATTCAATATCAGACTGAGTATGCTTCGGATTATCTGGGGATAGGTTTTTCTCTCATGAGAAATGAAGCACCAATAAGTAAGCAGTGTTTTACTTTTGAGTTACAAATATAATCGACATTCAATTGATGCATATAATACCTGTAACTATTTTCTAAAACCGGAAACATCTTTCGATTTTAACCTTAGGATACTGGAAGGTGAACTTCATGAATAAAATTAGAAATGAACATAATAATAGTTACTATCAGATTAGTTTAATCTTATTAGATCTCTGTACCAATGTGAATCATTCTATCATGAGGTAGTTCGAGTTCTTCTACAGGTTGTTGTCAAAACTCAGTTTAGTAGATCTATAATTAGCCTCATGAGATTGGCTTAACTAACATGTGATAGGAGTCAGTTTTAAGTATACTAGTTCAGTAGTTGTTTAAGTAGTACATGTATTACAGAGATACAATGCATCAGCCGTGAACTCTTAATTTTTCCTAAATGGACACCTCGTTGATTTATGAACGGAGAGTAATTAACATCATTTCCTGTGCCAGATCGAATTAATGATAATTATCTACAACTAGAGAAATTAAAACGAAAACAGAGAGCACGGAAGCAACAAAGCATTAATTACCAAAATATATCAATCAGGTCTACCTAAATGCGTGTGTCATGTGAGGCTGCAATTAAACGCAACTCAATTTCGTAAATGTGCCCTTCAGCTTAGCAACCAATCAGAATGAGGCGGGAATTATTACATCCGCCATCTTCGTAAGCAATGGCGATCGGCTTTCTTCGTTCCGTGCTTCTTTCAGCTATTTCTTTTGTGTAGCTACGGAATTTGATGTTTCAGTGTGCTAAAATTCAAAAGTTAGTGTAATACTCTGAACGTTGGAGCGAAGTTTTTCCTGATTTTGCTTTGTTTTCTGGGTTTTATCTGCTGCTAATGAAGTCACTGTATTTATTCAGCTAAGCTGGCTAGTACTAACTTACGTTTTCAAACGACAATCGGTTATGTTTTATCTTGTTTTCTAGATATCCGAAGTCGAAGTTCGTTTTTATTTAGCTAAAATAACTGTTGCTGACGCCTGTGACTCTAACTGTTCGCATGTTCGTTCCTAACTATCCTTTATGATGTTATCGGCAAAATGAAAAGAAACAATCTGCGTTTTTTAATTTTCTTCAGTATTATGGACAACACTATTCCACCAACGAGTCAAACTAATACAGAGTGCCCAGCAGTAGGGTATATCGGTACTGATTTCGAAAGGACCCAGACTTCCGACAACTATAGATGAAGTTACAGATGCTACCAATCTATTGCAGAGGGTTTGTTATGAAAAATATGCCATATAGCAGTAATAGAGGGGTTGTACTCACTACTCAGTGCGTTAAAGCAAGCTTAACATTGAAAAGCCGGAAATCTGCTACCAGTGTGTAGTGTATGTTTGCTGTTTTGGCCATAAAAGGTAGCCGAAGGGTCATGATCAGGGAGTAAAAAGGTAATTAACTGTTATTAAGCTCACGTTTTTATAGATCGTGTTTCACCACTCGCAAATATGCGTTTTCTTACGGTATCATGTCAACTGATACCTAATATGTTCACCCTTACGATGAAAAGTACCTGCAAATTTTCACCTCCATATTCGAATTTATTTTGGACAACTGTCTTACAGTCTGAGTGCTTCGTACGCCCCGAGAAACATTCGTAGTTCCAGTATAACTTTCTCACGCAGTAAGTTCAAATTAGACACTAGTCTTTCTAAATAAGGCTGTTAATCTAATATCCATATTCTCTATTTCAGTTAATCGATGAAGACATGTACCACGTGCATCTGTTGTATACTGCCATTTTACTCCAATTCTAACTGTTATATCTTACTTTTGAATAATAAAATTGCTATATGCTGCAAATACAGACTTATTTGTTTTGATGGAGGTAGGGGGGCTCATGGGATTTTCACTAAAGAGCTAAGCGAGTGCGTAAACCAGTGTAAGGTACCATACGGGGTGCATTTGAGTTACTAGTGTTCCATAAGTGCGGGTAGGGGCATTGCTTGCTTGTCATATGGCATTTGAATTAGAAGCTATAAGATAAAATGGACGTCCAGCATCCTTTTTATCATCTGCTGTTCGTTGGATCTTCCGTAAACAGTTCCATAGGACCATAGTTCTAAGGGCGAAACAGTTTTTATGATCTGTGAAGACTCACTCCTGTTGCATTCTAAATGAAAAAATGGTGATGAATTTAGTCAGAAATGTGGAATAGATGAATAACCAAATTACATGTTTTTTAGCAAAGAATTTATGCAGTTGTGATTTACCTTGAGTTCATGAATATTAGATAAAGTCAGCTACTATTACTTGCGCAAAGCATAACATGGGCTTAGTACCGTATTGCAATGCTTTTATTATTTTGCTCCCATTTAAGTATTCCCATGCATCTGCGTCTAGTTTAACAGGAAAACATACAAGCAGAGTAAGTGTATGATAAACTAAAAGTCCCAGTTGTCAAAAAGATTTTTAACATTTGTCCACAGCCAGCTGCATTTAATTGAGACACAGAACATCTTCTAAGACTGTATACTGCTGTTTTGCGGGCAACTAAAAGCGCAGACACTTAGCTATCTTGCTACCGATGTTATTGATGGGGAAATTGTTTAATGACAGTGATCATGAAATATGGTCAGTGATAGATGTACAGTTTAGAAATAAACACCAAACATACTTATCGCCATCTTATAATGTATGATAGCAGCAGCATCAAAGGCACGTTTTTTCCTATTTTTAATCAGACTGATCTGAATCCGTATACACATTAGAAATAGGCAACTCTACTTACTAAACTGATCTGTTTCGGTACAGGCTTCAAGCACTATACTTAAGTATATCATAATTCTTTCAACTAAACTGAATTATACGACACCCAAGAACACTAAACTAAGCAAGTGTCATAGTTATTGTTTCACTTGCAAAGACATGTTGCTCATAGTAGGTAAATGGACATAATTAAGCCGATAAAACCAAAACACGAAATATAGGCCAGTTGAACTTACCTAAGAAAAAAAGAAGGATACATATATACTGCTTTAAAGCAGTATTCAGTATGAATTCATACTGAAGACAACAGGAAGTTGATCATAGAAACACAGTTTACAGTACAACAAACCTTACTTCAGTAAAATCATGCACTGACAGTCTATCTGGAAACAATCAACTATGTGAATAAAATCACTATGACTTGAGATATCATTTCAGCGTGCAATGGACGTAAAGTGTAACGCAGTCGGACGTGGCGAATAAAAATTAAAAACAGAGAAAAATTAACTACATAATCTAGTTATTTAATTAAAAATACATTATGAAATGACAAAATATGTGGTTACTTGAACGCACAAACGACAGTGTGCGATACATTAAGTTTACATTGGTTGCGTTGCGGATAAGATCACCCGTCATGTGACCCGGTGATATACTGTTGATGTCATATGTCATATGCTAGAACTGCGTGTATTAACTACGAAGCAGTCAATGAACTTGATATCCAGTCGATGAAGATTTTTAATACTTTGCTTAGTCGTTATGATGAACTACAATCTCAGGGTCAATCAAACTTGCGTTCATTTAACAGTGATTCCTATTCTCGTGTAAATATGAAAGGTGTTTCAACGAGGAATTACAAAGCAAATCACAAAGGTGAGATGAAGTTTGGTAAATGTTTATCATGTGGAAAGTTTCATGCTCGCAATCCATGTGTATTTTGTAAAGCTAATGTTAATCTTACTGCAACTAATTTTAAGTCTTGTAATTCTGATTCTACTGAGTCAAGTATTCATGATGATCATTTATATTTATCAACGATTTCAAAAGACACTGCAAAGTCATACGGCAGTTCAGAGTTAAATGAAATCCCGAATTCTTGTGAGACAACTGTTCCTAATCAACTGATTTATCAGAATTCTCATGTTATTGTACCAAGTATGACTTTTCCTAATGACTCATATATTTCTAATAAAACTACTTGCATTTCTGAGGAAAATGTGTAAAGTGAACGTAATCATGATCAAAAACCTGATGTGGTTTGGATAGATGCTGATTTTGTTAACGATCCTACGCTCTGCAATAACAGTCTTAATGAATTTCATGAGAATATTTCAGAAGAACCAAATTCTGATGTCATATCATATATTACCGATCCTCTTAATGCATTTGATCCTTGTGAAAAACCTGCTCAATGCGCATCACGAGTACTAAGTGACCTCGAGTTTGATTACATTTCGGATGATTTCATATCAACTGCTGTTTACCCTTATCACAAAAACAGTTCTAATGTTTACTGTAAACAATGTCAGAAATATGTTTTAAATGAAGCCACATTATTCATAACTTGGGGATATAAAGATCCAACATTATTTTGTGGGGGAGGATAGTGTTGGAAAATCTATGGTTCGAATTCTAGATATTAATGATTTCATTACAAAACCGACATGCTGGTTGTATACAATTCTAGGTGAGTCTGATCCGATTTCGTTTGTTAATTCCAATACTAATGAGCACTTTCTAGCTACTACAAAGTTTTTATCTTATACAATGTCGGACAGACTCAGAATGAACTTAACAAGAAGACGTACATCCGATTACAAACACTTATACTTCTATTTAAGCTGTGGCGAATGTGGTGTTTGAATGTGCTAATGATACTCGAATTCTAAATACAATACATTCGCTTGTGCTTGTGTCTTACTTTTTAATTCGATTGCGTTAATTCTGGGACTCTTAGTTCGTGCTATAATTCAAATAATTCGAAACATTATAGCTTTATGAGGTATTATCTAGTGTTTCACTAGTTAGGCTTTGATGCAATATGGTCTAGTCTATATATTACGGTTCTTTCAAGTACTCAGTCACTTAGTATTAACTCGGTCATCGATGCTATTATTGTATTATAAGTAATATCTCGTGCAAGAAACTAAAATATTCAAATCTAAACGTTATAATAAAACTAGAACAATAAGCATGCAATAATTCTTTAAGTTCTTGTTATATCTTACGCAACTTATTCTTCTTTGATAAGTCGATGTGTCATCTTAGTTCGAACAATCATTTTATAATTCAGTGTAGAAGTACTTTTCTTTATGTTTATCACAATTAGCTCTATTGAAATTATTCTCTTCGGCATAATCATTCACTTCTCTTATTGTAATATTCTGCCATTATATATAAGCTTTTTACCATATCTATATCCGTCTACAATTGCTAGTAATTTGACCGCTATGTATTTGGATATATAAACTAGGTTATACTTAAAGAATTTGGCTAAAGCTGATTTGCACATCACATTTTGATGCAGTTTTTTTCTGTGAACTGGATGGTTTAGTCATGGGGCTTTTATCGTTCTTCTGAACGACATCATCAGCATAAAATTCAGGTAGAAGTGAAGTGTTCGAATTTCTTCACCTGTGGTTCACAGCTTGTCCTGTAGACCTTGATGTTGAATAGTTCTTGTTGACCAGCACATCACATTTTCTAACTTCACAACTTTTTTAAGATAACAATGTGAATTTTTGGAATTAAAATGTCTTCAATACATTCGTTTTTATTTCGTTGCATCATCCTTGTTATAATATTCAATACACAATGGTTACGTCCAACTTAATATATGGAATTAATTAGGATCTATATTTCATCAATAGTCAGATGACAGACATTGTTTTTATTTTAATAATAATCTTCAGTAAATATTTAAACCCTTTTTATTTATCTACAATGCCAGAAATTGAAATAAATAATTGTCTAACTTTTCTTATTGTGCAATGTATTTTGTTGCTTAAGCCTAAAAATGTGTTTAATCACTACAGACTACTTATCAAAATTGAGTAGTATGTCGTAATTGTTCAAAAAGTGTGTAGAGTAGAAAATAAATAGAACTATTGTGATGTATGCTACTGATGTTGATAGATTTAGGTAGTATGTATCATCAATCAAAAGTGAATTGTCTGATAGCAGAAAGTTAAGAAGATCGAAGTAAATACGACGAGAACAGACAGTGATTCATGTGGAAGCACAGGAACTATGATATCTAGGACAATTGATTGACATTTTGCAAATTAAGTATTCACTGTATGATTCTCAGATTTTACTAAAATATTCTGTAATTTTGTGTTTAACTACATTCGATTAGTCTCCACTAGTGTCCTCGTCCACTACACTATGAGTTTTATCCGAAAACACATTATGTGATGTTCTGAATTGCTATCTCCTAGACACTGTATAATGTTTATCAGAAAGATTCCCAACATTTTTGTTCATTCTGATTAGTCAACTGGTTGTGTTTTTCTTAAAGCTTCAAATAACATGAGACAATTTTCTGATGAAGTTATGTTTGATTAGTCCTTCTGGTTTACAGTTGAAATGCCAACTTCAAAGTTTGGGCAGTACCCTTGACATAAAATACAAATACGTTTTAATATCATAAAGGAATGAAACGTGTTTTATTTCAATGAACGCATGGTAAAATACCTAACGGTTATAACTCTATACGTTCAATCGGTGATATTACTGAAGTAAGCATTGATTTAAGTCATTTGATTAACTTAAAGATTTTTAGTGATTTACGAATAGAAAAGTGATTAGTTATCTCATATTATAGAAGGAGTAAATGTTCTGTCAACTAATTTTACTTACTTTTACTTACGCTTGTTAGCCACAATGGAGAAGCATAGGCATACATCTCGAACAATCCGATCACATATTATATACTTGTTAAGAACATTCATTTCTGAAGAATAATAGGTCAACTAGACAAAAAATGGAGGGTAAGAGGAGACGAGGATAATAAAGCAGATAATGTGAAAACAATTTGAAACCTTATCACTCTGGATAATATGGCAATATTGCCAAGGTAGGTTTAAGGGGAGAACAGACTGTTTTTGAATACACACAAAGGGGGTTTGAATTTTCGTATGGCTAAGGCTTCAATAAACCTTAGTATACGCCCTTTTACTTTTTCATACAACGCCACAAAAGCCAAGGTATAACCTGTTTCAACTATGTGTTTGGCAATAGAGGATGATGGACATTTATCTTCCATTCTTATTGGATCATTCGATTCTGTTTGTTTCTGCAACCATTTTAGTACATGGCCTAAGCTGATGAAGATTTGTTCTCTGAGCTGGACGGTTTAGTCATGGATCTTTCAACTTTCTTCTGAACGACATTATGAGCACAAACTTCAGGTAAAAGTGAAGTGTTCGAATTTCACCACATGTGGTTCACAAATTGTCCTGTAGACCACTTGTATTTTATTCAATACAACTCATTATTGTGGTAAAAGTTTAATTATTTCATGTTTAATATCATAATGAATAATGATCTGAAAAATTTCTACAGAATATTTCATGATGTTGTTGAAAAAGTAGTTGTGGTATGTTGTATTGGTTTATTGAAATAAAAATCTCTGACCTATTCAAGTCTATTTCTCACATATACTAACTGTCCAGTGTATGAACAATGGAAAAGATTGTGAATACATGTGATTGTATTATTATTTCAGTATATATAATGAATAAATGATGACATGGAAATGAATAAAAAGTGGTTCGACATTACCACTTTTATTAATTGAGTTCATCAATCAAATAAAGCTAGATCATCATGGAAAACCTTGGAACACTGGATGGCTGTTTCGTTCTCAGCAATGCGCATCCACGATCCCTCACGTCGTACTCGAACCCAGCACCTTCGGTCACGCTCGCGAACACTTGACCTGTAGATCACTGAGCTGACATCAAATGGTGTTAGTATCTAAATTCAACTAAACCACGAAATTGTGCCACCATCTACCATTGTCATCAGTAAGTTACAATCTCACAACAGACATGGTTAATCTTCATTTGTCATTGCTTCTTATTATCACCATTATCATTATTATTGTTGCTGTCAATATTATAGTGAACAGAACACGGATTGGGACAATTACAGAGTTACTTGGTAAAATAAAAAAACTATATAGTAAATCGGTAATTTGCAAAATATCAATCCGTCAAATCAACCTGGACTATTCCTGTTGCAAACATCAATCCATTAACTCACATTTCATCGTTCATGCGTTTCCTTACAAATTGCATTGTGTTCACGCCCTTCTTTTCTTGATTTTCCCCCATCTTCTGTTGCCAGACATTACGTTCTTTTAACTCGCGTCATATACTACTAACAACAATATAAGTAGCACGCACCACACTATTACCATTATTATTACTATTAGTAATATTACTATTACCATTACCATTACAATTATTACTATGATTATTATTATTATTGTTCAAAAGATTTACTGGACCATAAATATATACGCAATTATTATTCAATCATCAATGAATAGATCATTCGTATAGGTGTGTGTGTGTGTGTGTGTGGATATATATACATTATGAAACGAATCAATTGTAAGTTTTCTTTTGCTATTGTATGTTTTTATGATGTAATCAACCATTTCATTGTAAAGCAAATGAATCTATCCAAGTATCTATCTATCTATCTATCTATCTGTCTCTATGAGTTTGTATTGATATTACACTTTCCAATTACTTGTTGTTACGCAATAATAATAATAATAATAGTAACCAACCAAACAAAAGAATAAAGATAAAAAGGGATTTCATACAAAAAGGTTTAAATAATTACTTTGTTGCATCTTAGAGAATTCACGTATCTAGATGTATATGTGCGTATGTGCGTGTGTGATATGGTGTGTGTGTGTGTGAGTGAGTGTGTGAGATTATACATATAATGAATGATCAACCGTTTCTAGTTAATGAAACCACTGAATTGAAAGAAAATCTTTCTATAGAATACTAAACTATAATGATTATTTGGAAAAATAATAGTTAAGCTAATCTCAATCATAGAAATTGTAATGATTTCAACATTTTGTTCAGGAGTTTTATTTCAACTTCTTCATGGAAAAAACTCAAACAAGATGAATCATTGAATTTATGAGTCAATTGAAGGTAGATGATCATGAAAAACCTGAAAGAACTGAAGAGAGAGCTTTGATGAGGCGGAATTTTTGATGTGAACTGTTGAGGAATCCCATACTAGAACGAAACGATTGTCCAATGCTTCCAAGTTTATCATGGTGATCTAATTTCATCAATTGACTCATGAATTCAACTATTAAAATGACTTTAATAACCAAAAAATCTTTCTCTGATTATAATCAAACAAGATTGTTGAATAAGACGTTAGAATCATTTGAATTACATGAATAATGATTTTTTTTAATACTAGGTGACTAGATCCTACCAAAACGGTTCAAATGGTTTTGTACGGAATAGAAAAAGTTTTCGGTTAATGGGCTTCCATATCTAGTAGCAGTGGATCAGCATTACCTCCAGGGAGGAATCTCTGTTTTTTATCGATAAAAAATGTAAAAGAGAAAAAAAAGTTCGCAAATCCTTAGTTCTTAAGAGTATGTCAAGTTTTCTCTTGAAGGACTCCTGTGAAGTTGCTTTGACTAGCTCAGCCGGGAGGGAATTCCAGCATTTGACTATTCTTAAGGAGTAGTAGTTGTGTCTACAGTTCGTTCTGATGTGTTTCGTCTCCAGTTTCTGGGTGTTACTCCTAAGTTTTGTGTTGGGACTAAGCTTAAATAGGTGACTTAGGGAATGTTCTCAAGTGTTAAGGATACTGGAAGTCATTAGAAGGTCAGGTCTAAGACGCTCGTAGTCTAATGGGTAAATGTTCAGTGATCAGAGCTTACACAAAATATATTGATACACTAGGTTAACAATGATATACCAAAACAAATTAATGATTAAGAAACCTAGATGTCTGTCCGTTAGTAAAACCAAAGGTAATAAAATACCGTTAGCAATACAAAAGGTATATTAAACAAAACAGACGCTAACAGTTACTATAGAATGAATGTTACTTGTGAACTGCCTCGTGAGGACAACGACCACAAACTGAGTTCACTTGATTGACAGGTGTTCCTCTGCAAATGACTGCACCAGAGACGTAATGAGGAAGACGGAGTCCAATAGTATTATACAATAGTAATCCGCGCCAAAAGTCCAACGTTGAGTCGGAAGGCCTATAATGATGTTATAATACTATTATAGTCTTCAATCAAAACGGTGGCCAATAAAACAGAAGAACAAACGGCGTAGATAGTGTTCTATATTTTAAACAACCCGGTAGTAGAAGTGTATATCATTCATCGAAACAATTTTCATCGTCTTTTTTAATAAGTGATACAGCAAAACAACAGATATTGGATAAAGATGTGGTTACAAATAAAGTGTGACAAATTAGAGAAAAAATGTGGTTTTTATTTTTGTTGTTACAAAAATCACTGGATATATGTCACCATATAACCCCCCTCCACTAGGGCATGCGTCGGTGGAAGTATGCCCGACGTAAAACTTTAAATGCTTTGAAGGTAGGAGAAAATTACACAACGAAAAGGGTAAACAAATTTTATTTTTTTTAAAAAAAATCATACATGTATACATATTCAAGAACAAAATGTTTCTCTTGTAGTAAAGAGACTTTAATGTCTATAAAAAGTTCAACAACAATAACAGAGTGTATAATAATAATAATAATAATAACAGTATCATTAGTAATAACAGTAATTAAATTGAGAGTTTACCGAAAAGTGTAAATACATGTATAAATTGTGTAAACAATTAGTGATAAACTGAACGAGTCCAACGAAATTGGATATATTTGCACAATTAATAATAAACATCATATGAAACGCATACACATGTAGAGAAAAACATAATGAATTTATCAATATTAGTAGTACACAAGAAATTTTTTTAAAAAAAAAAATGTTATTAGTCACTCTGCTAATATGGACATTCAATCACATTACAGGTAATGACAGAATAAAGAATAAGTAATTAATTCAACATAACGTTTAGGAAAATGTACATGTCTTCCTGAACGAGTTGTTTTCGTAGAAGGTAAAGTGTTGGAACAAGGATTTAAGTTTGTGAGAGCTGCAACCTTAGAACGGTCTGTTTTACGAAATATTGATTTCGTCGGAGTTTGTGAAGAATTATTTGGAAACACTGGGAACTGCGTTGTGTGATCTCTGCTGTCTTTAAACGGCTTTCGGTTGTCATGTGTTTCAAATTCTATAAAAGCAGGTTTTATCCGGTCGATTGAAACTGTTTCTTTTTTTCCGTTCTTATTGATTGTGAAATATTTTGTTTGCCTCTCAACTACTTCATATGGTCCTTCATAAGGAGTTTGTAGAGGGCGTCTTACTGAGTCAACACGAACAAATACAAATTTACACGTATTTAGATGCTTGCTAACTTGCTCTTTTAAGACAACTGGCCGAGGTGCAACAGGCTTAATGTTATTCATATGGCTCATTAGTCTTTCGCAAAAAGAAGTGGGATCCGTACATACGGGTTTGCCATTATGCGTCACTAGTTGCCCGGGTAAGGTTAAATTAGCTTCATAGACGAGCTGTGCCGGAGTACATTGTAGCTCTTCTTTAATTGTGGAACGTATGCTTAGTAAAATAAAAGCTAGAGATTCACACCATCTAGAAACATCAGGTTGTACCATCAATGAGCTTTTTAGTTGTCTGTGGAATCGTTCCACTAGTCCATTCGCTGCTGGATGGTATGCTGTTGTAGTGATGTGATGGATTCCTAAAATGCGGGTAAATTCATTGAAGAGGTGAGATTGGAACTGTGAACCTCTGTCAGAAGTAACTGTAGAAGGTACACCAAAATTAGCGATCCATCTGTCGAGGAATACAGCAGCAACATTTTCCGCGGAGATATCTTTTATTGGGCATGCAATTGGCCATCTAGTGAAACGGTCCACTGCAGTAAAAATGTAAGTGAATCCGTTAGATGGAGGCAGAGGACCAACTAAATCAACATGAACATGTTGAGAACGATGGTCGGGTAGACTAAATGCTGACGGTGTTGTAATCGTATGTCTATGTATTTTACTGCGCTGACACTGTACACAAGTCCTGGTCCATTTTTTTATATTTGCATTCATCTTTGGCCAAACAAATCTTTCAGCAATCAGTCTCACAGTAGCACGAATCCCTGGATGAGATAGTGAGTGAAGACAATCAAAAACTCTTTTTCTGTACACTATTGGCACAAAAGGTCTGTGCGTTCCAGTAGAAGTATCACAAATGATAGTAGAGTCAGAATGCGGTATAGGAACACTTTTTAAGGACAAGCTCGAACTTTGTTTACAAGCATTAAGGTCGGGATCATCTGTCTGCAAACGTGCCATGTCTGATAAATCGATTCCTTTGGTGAAGGAAATTGCATCGACGTTGAAACGTGACAAAGTATCCGCAACAACATTTGACTCACCTTTTATAAACTGTATGTTGGTCGAAAATTGGGAAATATAATCCAATTGTCGCATTTCTCTAGGGGAATAACGGTCACTTTTCGCGTTAAAGGCATAGGTTAAAGGTTTGTGATCAGTGAGTATCACAAAGTCTCTGCCTTGCAGTAAATGGTTGAAATGTTTAACAGCTAGATAAATAGCCAATAGTTCTCTACCGAAAGTGCTATATCGAGTTTGGGTTGGTTCTAGCTTCTTTGAAAAGAAGGCAAGTGGTTTGACCTCATTATTAACTCGCTGTTGTAGTACTGCACCTACTGCTGCCTGTGATGCATCTGTACACAGGATTAGTGTTGCTTCCGGGTCAGGGCTTAAGTAGGTCAGCATGGTAGTAGAAGCGATTGCTGTTTTAGCTGCAGAAAAGGCATCTTTCGCTTGGGAGGGTAATGTGAACTTTTTGACTTTACCTTTTAATACCTCCGTCAAAGGTTGTAGGATGTCTGAGCAATGTGGAATAAAGCGACGATAAAAATTGATCATCCCCAAGAAACGTCGGAGTTTATTCCATGAGTCTGGTTCTGGAAAACTCTTGATGGCTTCTATTTTTGTATCCAAAGGTCTAATTCCACGTTTGTCGATCAAGTGACCTAAAAACTCTAAACTCTCAACTCCGAAAATACATTTGGATGGATTAATCACTATGCCATATTTCTGGAATCTTTCGAATAATTGATGTAGGTGATCAGCGTGTTCATGGATCGAACTGCTAGCTATTAAGACATCATCAATATACACGAAAACAAAATCTAGGCCTTTAGTGACCTCATCCATAAATCGTTGAAATGTTTGTGCGGCGTTCTTTAATCCAAAAGGCATTCTTAGGAATTCAAACAAATCAAATGGAGTAATGATGGCTGTTTTTGCTATGTCCTCGGATGCTACTAGGATCTGGTGGTACGCTCGCACAAGATCAATTTTAGAAAAAATTTGCTTGCCATGTAAAGTGAGAGAAAAATCATGTAAATGAGGGATTGGGTAGCGATCCGGTAATGTGAGGTTGTTTAATGATCTATAATCACCACAAGGTCGCCAATCTTGGTCTCGCTTGGGCACCATGTGGAGTGGAGATGCCCAGGGGCTACTTGACGGACGTATTATACCTAGTTGCATCATATGATCAAACTCAGCTTTTGCAACATTCAGTTTGTCTGGTGGTAATCGGCGTGGACGTGCCGAAGTTGGTTGACCTTTCGTGATGATCCGGTGTACTACAGAATGTTGGACAGTGTTTTCACTGTAGTCTGGTTTCGTTATTTTGGGAAATTTAGATAGAATGGTGGCGAATATGTCGTTCCCTGGAGTGTCAATTTTAATACTATGTATGTGGTAGTCCGACTGAATTCCCTGGACTTGAAGGTTCGTGCAGGAATCAATAAGTTTTCTTCTCTTAACGTCAACTAGTAGGTTGTAGAAACTGAGAAAATCTGCACCTAGTATAGGGTGACGAACATCCGCAATAATAAACACCCAGGTTAAATTACGTCTAATTCCCAAGTCTAATGTTAGAAATTGTTCGCCAAATGTCTTTATTTCGGTTTTATTAGCTGCCCTTAGGGTATATTTTCCACTCTTAGCAATAGGTTTATTGGCTAAGGTAACTGGAATGACACTAACTTCAGCTCCAGTATCTACTAAGAATTTGTACCCTGAAGTTTTATCAAGAACGTGTAAAAGACGAGTAGGCGCACGACCAGAAACGTTTGTCGCTACCATGGTTTGGTTGACACGTTTTGGTGAGGAAAATGACTTGAAAAATTTACAAGACGTAACACATTTCCTAGCTTTGTCACCATATTTTTTACGGTACCAACATATGTTGTCGTCGTTTTTGTTTCTTTTTGCGTTATCTCGATTCTTACTCCCTCGAGAACTAGAGCGAGATCTTGTAGATGTGAAGTTGGAGATTAATAATTGTAATGCATCCAGTTTATTTTCAAGAGTGGCGACAGTTCGTTCATGTTGTGCTCGTAGTTCGCCTAGTTCAGCAGTTAACGATGCTATGGTGGGAGTTTGCTTATCGTTCGAAGTTTCTACTATTGCCTGTACGTAAGGTGTAGTACAGGGTGTAACTTCTAAAATTTTATCCGCCATGATGGCAAGACTTTCTAAATCTGATGGTTGGCTAGAGGCGCAAAGAATTTGCCTAACTACTGTTGGCAAACGTTGTAGCCAAATTTCCTTGAAGAAGGCGTCATCAAATTTATAAGGGCCAGCTAATTGTCTCATGTGTCGTAATAATTGAGACGGTGATTTGTCGCCTAGCTCACATTCGTGTAGTAATTGCTGTAATCTCTTTTCATCAGATAATGAGGTACGTTGAATAATTGCCTGCTTCAATTGATCATATGGATTAGGTGCAGGAATATTATCTATCAAATCTGACACCTCAGATGCAACTTGAGTGGGTAGTAATCCAAGCACAAAAGAGTATTTAGATGCCTGTGAGCGTATGTTGCGACGCTGAAATTGTACTTCTACTTGCGCAAACCAAATGCGAGAATTTAATCGGCTGAATAGGGGCACATTTATCAAATTTAGAGCATGTAGCTCCGCTGAAATGTTATCCTGGCTAATGCCTTCAGCTTCGGATGAGTACATTACGAATATAAGAAAATTTAAACACTACCAAGGGTAAAATAACGCCGTAATGTCTGTAAGTGAACTCGAAAGTAGTTGAGAGAGAGAAAAAAAATTTTACGGGCTCACCAAATTTGTGGTGGTCCCCAAACAAAAGGAGCTTACACAAAATATATCGATACTCTAGGTTAACACTGATATACCAAAACGAACTAATGATTAAGAAACCTAGATGTCTGTCCGTTAGTAAAAACAAAGGTAATAGAATACCGTTAGCAATACAAAAGGTATATTAAACAAACAGACGCTAACAGTTACTATAGGATGAATGTTACTTGTTAACTGCCTCGTGAGGACAACGACCACAAACTGAGTTCACTTGATTGACAGGTGTTCCTCTGCAAATGACTGCACCAGAGACGTAATGAGGAAGACGGAGTCCAATAGTATTATACAATAGTAATCCGCGCCAAAAGTACAACGTTGAGTCGGAAGGCCTATAATGATGTTATAATACTATTATAGTCTTCAATCAAAACGGTGGCCAATAAAACAGAAGAACAAACGGCGTAGGTAGTGTTCTATATTTTAAACAACCCGGTAGTAGTAGTAGTGTATATCATATATCGAAACAATTATCATCGTCTTTTTAACAAGTGATACAGCAAAACAACAGATATTGGATAAAAATGTGGTTACAAATAAAGTGTGACAAATTAGAGAAAAAATGTGGTTTTTATTTTTGTTGTTACAAAAATCACTGAATATATGTCACCATACCATCTTCGTTTGTGTGTTTTAAGTTTTCAAATGACTTAATCGACTGTCTAACTCTAAGATATCGTCCAAAACATCTGAATAAATACAAATATGTTTACGTGACCAATATCTACGTGACTCCAGATTGCACATCATCTGCACTATCTATTTTTGCTGATGAATTCACTGAGTTCGCTGTTACTGCCTTCAGTGATTCACTTTCATTTGTATGTGGTGATTTCAATTCATGTGACTGTAGCTTCCTTACGTCACTAGGTCACCAAAATGTAGTAGATTTTCCTACCCGTCTGGATGCTCATCTAGACTTCGTCTTCATTAATGATGTGGGTATATATGCGACTCGTAAACGTGCTCCATTGTCTAGCTCAGATCACTGTATAATTCGTGTTCTACCTAAAGTATATGGAATGCATGGGAAGAGTACACTCCTACGTCAAACAAGAAAAGTCAAATAAAGGAATTACACAGAAGAAAATATCCGAAATCTGAAAAACATGTTTCATACGACTAACTGGGAATTATTTACAGATGACTCACTCGAAAACACTACTGATGTTATCACTTGTTACCTTAAATTCTGTTTTGATATTTGTTGTCCCACCGAAACCATTTTTGTAAGTTTTGATCGACTTACATCTTCACAACTAAAACGACTACGAAGGATGAAAGAAAGCATGTACAAGGTGAAAAACTCTAATGAAGGTCTTAAGCTATATGGTCTGATAAACCTAGAGATAAGACGTCTCAACTGTATGTTTACTCAAAAGCTCTTAACTTGCAAAAACTCTCCAAGTATGTGGAAATTCTTTAAAGAACTTACAGGTGACAGAAAGTTTAGAATCGATAACCAGCTGAATGTTTGTGACTTAAATAAGTCTTTTGTACGTCATTTATCTGATGTGATGCTCCCTCTATCCACGGGTTGAAAAACTAGCTGTGTTCCTACTTTCACTGAAACTGATGTGCGAGGATGTCTCCAGTCGCTTAATTCATCTCGATGTTTGGGACCTGATGGTATCCCAAACATCCTTTTTAAAAAATGTGCTGACGTTCTGTGTCATCCGTTCACAACTATATTTAACAGATCCTTCTCATCTAATCTCATACCGAAAATGTGGAGAAAGATGAAGATAATTCCTGTACCCAAGAAAGCATTTGGTGATAAGAATGTAAAATTTAGACGTATTGCAATAACTTCATCCTTCCTCAAAACCATGGAAAAATTAATAATTCTTGTACTTCAGCCTGCGATAAAAGAGCATACTGACCCATACCAGTTTGCATACAGGCGCAAAAGAAGCACTTTAGATGCTGTTGCAGTTCTGCATCACAACATAGTGTTCAACTTAGAAAAGGGTAAGAAGTATGTTCGATGTACTTTTCTGGACTATACTTCAGCTTTTGACTCTATACCAAGACAACGTTTACTTAACAAGTTAATCAGCGTCAACACTGACAGCTGGATAACCAACTGGCTATGTTCCTACCTCTCTGGAAGGGAACAATACACTGTGTCTGGAGGAAAGAGTTCAGAGTCTCTACTGTCTCATGAAGGTGTACCACAAGGAGCTGTTCTTTCACCTCTTCTATTCTCTTTTTTTCTGCATGACCTGCCATCTTCCAGAGAAAACACTTTTGTGAAGTATGCGGATGACCTCACTGTATGTATGCCTATCTCTTCCTCTTTACATCCCATAGAAATGAATGAGTTTTTGTCTCGTATTGATTGTTGGTCTGTTGGTAATGGTCTCATACTTAATCCGTCTAAATGTCAAGCTGTTAACTTTAGCATGAGACATAAACGGCATCTAACCACCATTTTGAGATTCCATAGTGCTTGTACCATCGGAGACTCTTTGATAAACTCAGTGTCGAAGGTCAATTATCTTGGTGTCACCTTTTCTTCTGATCTGTCTTGGTCTTCCCACGTTTTATCGTTATCGAAGAAGGTTTTCCGTCTGACCTATTACATAAGGAGATTGAATGCTCTTGGAATTACTCGTCATTTACTCTTACAATTTGTCAATTCTTGTATACTACCTATTATTCTTTACTGTTCTCCATTATTCTTTCCCGGGCTTTTGAGAAAAGACTTTGCTGTATTGCGAAGGATGCTGAAGGCAGTTAGCAAGGTGTGTGGTGAATCTTTTGAGGTCATAATTAATATGCTTGTGGATAGACATTTAAAATCATGCAAACTCCTGGCAGGTGTCATTTTATCAGATACTAGCCATCCCCTTCACTCTTATCTTTCTCCTTGTATATCTTCTGGTAGAACGAGACGTAATTACATTAAAATCCATGCACGCAAGGGAAAGTACTAATGTTCTATAATACCTTATCTAGCAAATATACTCTGTGACGAACAGGTTGTTAGAGTTAATCTAGCCAATAACCTGCATTCTTAATATGACTTTAATTTTTAAATGTTGTACTGTTTCTCAGATATTTTTTTTAAACTTTTTTTTGTCTTTGGTACTACTTTTGTTTACATCAGTAACTTGTTGAAATACCCTGTGCTGAGAATTCTATATTCTACAAAAATATAATATTGAATAAAGCCATTAATAATAATAATAATCAGAATGAACAAAAACGTTGGGAATCTTTCTGATAAACATTATGCAGTGTCTAGGAGATACCAATTCAGAACATCACATAATGTGTTTTCGGATAAAACTCATAGTGTAGTGGACGAGGACACTAGTGGAGACTAATCGAATGTAGTTAAACACAAAATTACAGAATATTTTAGTAAAATCTGAGAATCATACAGTGAATACTTAATTTGCAAAATGTCAATCAATTGTCCTAGATATCATAGTTCCTGTGCTTCCACATGAATCACTGTCTGTTCTCGTCGTATTTACTTCGATCTTCTTAACTTTCTGCTATCAGACAATTCACTTTTGATTGATGATACATACTACCTAAATCTATCGACATCAGTAGCATACATCACAATAGTTCTATTTATTTTCTACTCTACACACTTTTTGAACAATTACGACATACTACTCAATTTTGATAAGTAGTCTGTAGTGATTAAACACATTTTTAGGCCTAAGCAACAAAATACATTGCACAATAAGTAAGAAAAGTTAGACAATTATTTATTTCAATTTCTGGCATTGTAGATAAATAAAATGGGTTTAAATATTTACTGAAGATTATTATTAAAATAAAAACAATGTCTGTCATCTGACTATTGATGAAATATAGATCCTAATTAATTCCATATATTAAGTTGGACGTAACCATTGTGTATTGAATATTATAACAAGGATGATGCAACGAAATAAAAACGAATGTATTGAAGACATTTTAATTCCAAAAATTCACATTGTTATCGTAAAAAAGTTGTAAAATTAGAAAATGTGATGTGTTGGTCAACAAGAACAATTCAACATCAAGGTCTACAGGACAAGCTGTGAACCACAGGTGAAGAAATTCGAACACTTCACTTCTACCTGAATTTTATGCTGATGATGTCGTTCAGAAGAACGATAAAAGCCCCATGACTAAACCGTCCAGCTCAGAGAACAAAACTGCATCAAAATGTGATGTGCAAATCAGCTTTAGCCAAATTCTTTAAGTATAACCTAGTTTATATATCCAAATACATAGCGGACAAATTACTAGCAATTGTAGACGGATATAGATATGGTAAAAAGCTTACATATAATAACAGAATATTACAATAAGAGAAGTGAATGATTATGCCGAAGAGAATAATTTCAATAGAGCTAATGGTGATAAACATAAGGAAAATTACTTCTACACTGAATTATAAAATAATTGTTCGAACTAAGATGACACATCGACTTATCAAAGAAGAATAAGTTGCGTAAGATATAACAAGAACTTAAAGAATTATTGCATGCTTATTCTTCTAGTTTTACTATAACGTCTAGATTTGAATATTTTAGTTTCTTGCACGAGATATTACTTATAATACAATAATAGCATCGGTGACCGAGTTATTACTAAGTGACTGAGTACCTGAAAGAGCCGTAATATATAGACTAGACCATATTGCATCAAAGCCAAACTAGTGAAACACTAGATAATACCTCATTAAGCTATAATGTTTCGAAATATTTGAATTATAGCACGAACTAAGAGTCCCAGAATTAACGCAATCGAATTAAAAATTAAGACACAAGCACAAGCGAATATATTGTATTTGGAATTCGAGTATCATTAGTCCATTCAAACACCACATCCGCCACAGCCTAAATAGGAGTATAAGTGTTTGTGATCGGATGTACGTCTTCTTGTTAAGTTCATTCTGAGTCTGTCCGACATTGTATAAGATAAAAACTTTGTAGTAGCTAGAAAGTGCCCATTAGTATTGGAATTAACAAACGAAATCGGAACAGACTCACCTGGAATTGTGTACAACCAGCATGTCGGTTTTGTAATGAAATCATTAATATCTAGAATTCGAACCATAGATTTTCCAACACTATCCTCCCCACAAAATAATGTTGGATCTTTATATCCCCAAGTTGTGAATAATGTGACTTTATTTAAAACATATTTCTCACATTGTTTAGAGTAAACATTAGAACTGTTTTTGTGATAAGGGTAAACAGCAGTTGATATGAAATCATCCGAAATGTAATCAAACTCGAGGTCACTTAGTACTCGTGCTTCGCATTGAGCAGGTTTTTCACAAGGATCAAATGCATTATGAGGATAGGTAATATATGATATGACATCAGGATTTGATTCTTCTGAAATATTCTTATGAAATTCATTAGGACTGTCATTGCAGAGCGTAGGATCGTTAGAAAAATCAGCATCTATCCAAACCACATCAGGTTTTCGATCATGAATACGTTCATTTAACATATTTTCCTCAGAAATGCAAGTAGTTTTATTTGAAATATATGAATCATTAGGAAACGTCATACTTGGTACAATAGCATGAGAATTCTGATAAATCGGTTGATTAGGAACAGTTGTCTTACAAGAATTCGGGATTTCATTTAACTCTGAACTGCCGTATGACTTTGCAGTGTCTTTTGAAATCGTTGATAAATATAAATGATCATCATGAATACTTGACTCAGTAGAATCAGAATTACAAGACTTAAAATTAGTTGCAGTAAGATTAACATTAGCTTTACAAAATACACATGAATTGCGAGCATGAAACTTTCCACATGATAAACCTTTACCAAACTTCATCTCACCTTTGTGATTTGCTTTGTAATTCCTCGTTGAAACACCTTTCATATTTACACGAGAATAGGAATCACTGTTAAATGAACGCAAGTTTGATTGACCCTGAGATTGTAGTTCATCACGACCACTAAGCAAAGTATTAGAAATCTTTATTGACTGGATATCAAGTTCATTGACTGCTTCGTAGTTATTACACGCAGTTCTAGCATCTTGAAAAGGAACAGTTTGACAGTTTTAACAACTCTCTTTCCAAACTCGATATGTTAATTCCTGCAATTAATCGATCTCTCAGTTGCACATGAAGTTGATCACCGAAATTACAATAAGCAGCTTGTTTCTGTAATTCAAGGATTAATTCCTGAGCCTTTTGGTCATTTTGACGAAACTTCGCCCTTTCACGGCATTCGAAACTGGTGCATTTTACATGACTTAATAATAGCTCTTTAAGAGTTGCATAAGGGAGTGAGATAGGTTTTTCTGGATATGACAAAGTTTTTAATAAGCTGTACGCTTCTTTCCCTATGAATGTCAGAAAATGTGCCACAATTTTATCACCTTTAACATCTTTCTTGGTCATGCTCCAGATTTCGAACCTTTCCAAGTAATCCTCCAAAGCTTCTGGAGTTGAATGAATATCTAACTCTTCCATTAGAGGCTCCAACGCGACGCCAATATAATGTTTCGAATTATTTGAAATAGAGCACGAACTAAGAGTCCCAGAAATAACGCAATTCAATTAGAAAGTAAGACACAAGCACAAGCGAATGTAT
This sequence comes from Schistosoma haematobium, assembly GCF_000699445.3. Classification (NCBI taxonomy): domain Eukaryota; kingdom Metazoa; phylum Platyhelminthes; class Trematoda; order Strigeidida; family Schistosomatidae; genus Schistosoma; species Schistosoma haematobium. The sequence continues at coordinate 883,058 of NC_067200.1, forward strand.
TGTATTTAGAATTCGAAATCGAGCATTCAACAAGTACAAAGGTATCATCAGTCTTCAGGCTTCATCAATAAGGAGAGAAGTTCTGTCCACCTATAATAATCCTTGCAGTTTGTAATACTGTGGAGGTCCAATCTCGTTTTGAATATATTAACAGACGGTGCTGATATTACGTGTTCCGGTAGAGAATTCCAGTAATTCACTAAACGGTGCGAGAAACGGAACTCCAGACGTAAACGGTTTGATTTCGGTTTTTGAATTTTCTTCGAATGTCTTCTCAAATGATCGGTTCTAGACGGAAGCAAAAGATAAGATATATTAATACCAAGGTCATCGTTCAGTATACGATCAGCCAATATTAGATCACCCCGTACTCTACGGTAAGATAACGGAAATAAGTTAGGGTGTCTCAGTCTGTCTTCATAACATAGATCGGAGAGACAGCGCAACATCTTAGTACCTCGTCGTTAGACTCTTTCTAGCATATCTGCTTCATACTTGAAAGAAGGACTCGCTGCTTGAATCCCGTATTCTAAATGTGGTCGCACATAAATCGGGTATAATAATCCAAACATTTCATCATCTAAATACTGAAAAGACCTACGAATTGACCATAATACCTTATAGCCTTTTGCAGCAGCAGCCTTACAGTGACTAGTCGTTTTGAGATCACTGCTTAATATGTCTCTTAAATCATTATAGTTTCCTACTTTTGATAGTAAAAATCCACATATTGTATAGTGATACGATTCATCATAGTTATTTAATTGCATCACCACACACTTATTAGGATTTACCTCTAGTGACCACCTGTCCAACCATGCCACCAATGAGCTATGATCACCTATATCACTATCCTTTCCATCTTACTGTGTATGGGCCTCCAAAGTTTTATGTCATCAGCGAAGTGTAGAACGGATGATTTTGCTACAGTTAGTAATTCATTTACATGAAGCGAAAAATTTTTGAAATAGGAATGACTTGTTCTCAAAACTAATATCACCGATTTTATGCTGATATTTGCCCCTAGCTTTATCTATGGCATAAGTCAGAAGAGGTTTTGGAGGCATGGTAAAAGGTCAGGTCCTTTCAAAGCCGCCGCCGTTCCGTTTCAACGACCTTAAAGGGCCTGACACGAAGCCGTTATTCCGTATTCCAATTATGTGGGTTTGTTGGGTGCTGGTTGAGTTGCATGAATATCAGGTGTCCTCATATTTAATTGGACTTTGCCTGTTGGATCAGGCTTTGATTCACATTGTGTGACACAACAGTTGGAGTTCGATCTCTTAATCTAAACATACGGACCTTTCAAAATTAGAGATAGGATAATGGAAAATATCAAAATATACGCAAGATAAGAAGGTTGTAGCGTGGCGTCGAGTTGAGATTAACTGTGAACACCGCTACCAGGAAACACGTGCCAAGTGAATCAGAAGGCGTAAGAAGCTCGTTCCAAATGACTCCATAAAATCCCCGAGAAGCCAAATATCAGAAGACAGTTAATGGACCAAGTCGAGGTTTATTAGCTGGCGATCTCGTGGCATCGAAAGGATACCGAAATCGTGCCAGGATACAACCTTGGTTACAGAATGTAACCAAATTCGCGCGAAGTTACAATCGAAGTTTAAGTAAAAGAATGGAAGCACAAAATAGCTGTCATTAGCACAGTCAAACAAAAGCACGGTAAAACAAACACTGGTACAGTTGGTTATAATAATAATTGTTTTTATTAAACCAGTCGTGTTCTCGTGATAAACGTCAGTCACTACAGGAGACCCCCGCTAGAAAGGGTTTACACTTTCGATAAATAGCGGTTTGAATCGTGGGACTGATCGGCTGACGAGCGATTGTAGGACGGAAGAATTGGCGAACAGGAAAGCGATCGTTGATCGTCGAGTTGCCAACGAAGGTCGTTTTCGGAGAACAGTACCAGGAGCGATGTGTTGTATTTATTGCTCGAGTTGGCATGCTACACCAGAGTGGTTTGTATCCAGAATCTGAAGAGGGCGTTCGTACGGGTCCGGACCATAAACGCTGCAGACGAAGGACGAAACCACGTTGAGCCAAAAGACCAGAAGCGACCATAACGACCAAGTTCGAGACCAAGCATATGCCAAGCATTCGAAACAAATATATCGACTGAGTACGTTGACAAGAGCGTGGGTGGCCAATCCAGCTTTCGCCAAAGTTGACTGAAGTCGACGGGACCAAACGGAGATGGTCGAAGGCGTGGGCTCAGGAAACAAAAAGAAAATCAAAAAAAGAAGAGTGTAGCATACGTGTAGTATAGGAATAATCCTACACCGTATCGGTTGTTGACTGTGCGACTATTCGCGGAAGCGTTCGGGTAATCGTACTCGGCGACCGGAACGTGAGACGGCAGTCTCGTTCGCGTCGCGTGAGCCTGAAATCTCATCCGAAGTCAAGGGCGGCGTGGTCTGCTGATCTGGGCGTGAGACTGTCGTCTCGTCCGTAGACGGTGCAGATGACGCGTGCTGTTGACTGGGACGTGAGAATGAGGTCTCAGATGTATCTAGCGTGGGACCTGAAGATGATTTGAGGATCCCGCTAGGTTTGCTAGGTCTAGCATTGAATCTCAGGTTGTCAGATAGGGCACTGTCATCGACGTGTGCTGGTTTGAGACGATCAATGCTGACGATCTCGACGCGTCCATATCGATCAACCTTGAAGGTCTTTTCGTGACGAGCGATCACGTGAAAAGGGCCTTCGTAAGGTTGTTGCCAAGGTTTGCGTACCGAATCTACTCGTACAAAAACATGTGAACAGGTAGATAACTCGAGGGAGAGCGACCTGTCGATGTTGTATTCGAGTTGACACCGGAGATAGCGTTCGCATAAATGCAGACAGTCGATGGGCGTAGTCTGATTTACCGAAATTAGGTCTGCTCCGTGGTGTGAAGAATTCTCCGGGCAGACGCAATGTCGTGCCGTATACAAGTTCAGTGGCGGAACATTGGATATCTGCCTTTAAGCTCGTTCTCACCCCTAAAAGAACGAGCGGTAAGGTTTCGTGCCAGTTGCCATTTTCGTGTGCTCGTAGAACACTTTTAAGTTGGCAGTGAAACCGTTCAACTTAACCATTTGGTGCTGGGTGGTAGACGGATATGCTTATGCGTATGCATTCCGTACCAAGCATCCGGGTCAGCGAGGAGAATCGTTAATAGGGTAACATTTCTCGAATAAAGCGTGGAATTCATCATCACGCGAATAAAAAGTGACAAGGATTCGGTACACATACGTGTGAGTCTATTATATCAATACTATTCTTATCGTTATCCGTCATGTCGCGTATATTATATATTAAAAATACGAAAATATACGACAGACGTGGATAGATAAATCATAGACTCACCGAATTGGCTTCTTTGGAAGATTTGATCAGAAGTTGAGGCGTGTTCCAAAATACGGGTCACCAATTGTAGCGTGGCGTCGAGTTGAGATTAACTGTGAACACCGCTACCAGGAAACACGTGCCAAGTGAATCAGAAGGCGTAAGAAGCTCGTTCCAAATGACTCCATAAAATCCCCGAGAAGCCAAATATCAGAAGACAGTTAATGGACCAAGTCGAGGTTTATTAGCTGGCGATCTCGTGGCATCGAAAGGATACCGAAATCGTGCCAGGATACAACCTTGGTTACAGAATGTAACCAAATTCGCGCGAAGTTACAATCGAAGTGTAAGTAAAAGAATGGAAGCACAAAATAGCTGTCATTAGCACAGTCAAACAAAAGCACGGTAAAACACACACTGGTACAGTTGGTTATAATAATAATTGTTTTTATTAAACCAGTCGTGTTCTCGTGATAAACGTCAGTCACTACAAGGTAAATAAATATTTGAGCTATGATGTTTTGACATCGACAGATCTTTATTAAGTTCTTTATAACAAAACGTAAGTAGTTGCACACCCACAATTAATATCGTTCCAAGCAGACACTATTTCAAAATCACTCACGACGCAGCTCGATATAGAGCTTCCTATGACTCAACCCCCCAAGGATTGGTAAAAATACTATTTTTGCCATGTTTTTAACTATGGAACGGGGCAGATTGTGTCTAACTACCAACCTATCAGTCATACCAGAATAGTAACCGATGTATTTTTTAAAAATAACCAAGGCTTAGTTACTCTATGTGGAATTATCTAGCCTGTTGACTTCTGAGAAACATGGGTTAAGGAATAAGCAGTTACTAACTTATTAAATACGAGGCAAATGTTTGTCCGCCAATGTGATGTCACAGATATTCAAGGTTTGACAACAAGTTTATCCGTAACTCTTTCATAACCGGACAGCATAAAACCAGTGTAATCAGAAATGAATGAGTTTGATGTCATATTTGATAGGCTGCCAATGTGTTGAAAAGCTTTTGATCTAGGCTGGCTAGTCGTTGCAAGGAATGCACAGAACGAAGTACCCAATCGCAATTGGTGTGGATGCGCGACCAAGCTATATAAAAACAAGTGTAATCAGCCACATCCGTGAAAAATTTTAAATAGATGCAGAATCTCTACTGGAGAACAAGCTACAATGATTAACGCAGACCCAGCGATTTATTATACTTTTTGTTGAAGACTGAAGGTCATCCATGACCGCAAATATCTAATCCTGCGAATTCAGTTCGCAATTTACCTATTTTAGAGAAACGTTGAGGGATTTCGGGTAATTACTCAAAATTTATAAGCTTTGGGGCTTACCACAAAGTCGTGAAAAACTTGGTAGTTTTCTTTAAATTTTGGTGAAAAACCCAGAAGTGTTATAATATTCTGAGTAAATATTGGCGTAAACCCGAAATTTCCGCTATTATTTTGAGGATTTTCCTGAAAGCTTTGAAGAAGAAGTTTACACCAAAATAGAAAGATTGGGTTACATTACGGTTGCATCCTTATTTATGCATAATGTTAGTGGACTGAAGAATGGAGCACTTCTTTAGTCTGCGTAAAATTATTAGCTTGTATGGACATAACTAAAACTGTGCTGATAGTTTTCAAACACCCAATCTCTTGAGTAACGTTGCCAGGTGCTCTTAGTTCTTCTCCCAATCAGTCAGCACCTCTTTCTCGAAATGACCAGGATAAATGATTGTTAGAGTTATTAGTTCCTTTTGGGCCATTGAAAATTTATGAGTAGAGTATTGGATTCTTACTACGGCTGCTGTTAGCCATAAAATAGCTCAAAATTAGCTGTGGTAGCGTGCCTGTTGTAGTCATTACTATTTCTTTGTTCCTTTTCTTTTTTGAACACGAGAGCTGGAAGTACTTATTGTCGTTTTCCGCAAATCTTTTACTGTAGTTTATGGGTTTGTTTGGATTCTCATTTATGTTGCTCTATATTTTCATTTGCTAGATAAAACATGACCTGCAGTGATTCTTTTTTCATAAAACTTGGCTTGAATACTTCAGTTTAGAATGTTTTTTGTTATCAGTGCTTTTTCTGTCCAAACATATAAGATTAGACAGGATGGCATTTTGTTTCATTAGTTTGCTCCAAGTACCTATTTAAATACATGTTATCAATTAAGACCACTTAAATAGTTCCAGGTCTTCGTACATTTTAAAGGAATAGAAAATCGAGGAACGTCCATCCATTAACAAATATTTCGACTTTATCGTTCTGTGTAGTACGGACATGTCTATAGTGTCGTGCTAGATCTTATGTCGTTTATGGCTTTGCCGTTTCGCCCGTAGTATGAATTCATAATTCAACTACAAGCAAAACGATAGAAGAGTCCATTTTTTTCTATATTCATATTGTAAACTAGCTAATGCAGTGCTTATCTCTTTCAGACTGTCGAGTAACCGGATTCTGCACATAAGCGCTTGTCCTCTACATCTTGCAATGTGGCATTTTAGAACATTTGGGTTCAGATTTCTCACAGCAGCATCCGTATACTGTAGTGTACATTCTCTTGGATCTGATTTGAAAATTCAACACTGGAACTACAACTGGGATAAGTCACATGGTATATAATGACTTTTATCGTCTTGAAATGTTAACCATCGTCTTATTGTTTATTTTTATAGGTATACACGATGATTCAAAGTTCGGATTAAAACCAGATACACTTAACGTAGTAAAACATCAGCAATCTTATCATAAATTAATTATTTTTATACGTCATGGACAGTATCATTTGAATAGAAAGAAATCGGAGGAAAAGGTCCTCACCGATATTGGTTGGCGACAAGCTTATGCTGCAGGTTGTCGACTTAGGGAAATGGGAATTAAGTAGGCTTAAATGTGATATTGATTGTACATAATTCTCATACTTCCTATTCATCTGCAGATTTTATCTTAGTAATCACTGAAATTTGAGTGTTTTAGCTTTGCATTGTGAAGTATTGCTTGTGTGGTTGTGACTTTTGGATAACGTTTTGGACTACATGTTTTAGGTTTGAAATATGACTCTTTATTAACTATCTAATACGTAGAAATCTGTTCACGACTACTGAATTATCAGTTTTGCTTTGTTGTCTATTAAAATACGTCCTAGTAAATTCAATGGAAGCTTAGTTTTCGTCGAACATTATTTCCTTTGTTCATTGGACGTATCTTGAGGCTTTCAAGTAGCTATGTTGTTTTGTAGTGGGATTGCAACTTATTTCACCAATTCCCGTTAATAAAAAGTGGCTTAGTGAAGCCAAATAACCCTCCCAGTTATTTGACGACGGTTCATTCCATCATACCTATTTTATAATCCCAGAATTAACAGTCAGTCACAACATAGAACCTTGTACGTATATACATCGGTCTAAGTTACCACGCCCCATTAGCACAGAGAGATGAAGTTTTCAGATGAAATCCCAGAATAGTAGAGGTAGTAACATTATCAGTGCTAATAGGAAAGATTAGGCACCGGAGACACAACTCGGGAAGTATGTATAGATTAGTGAGATAAAAACACGAAATGACTTATGAGGATTTGGAATTTTAGGATTTAGGGCATTAAAACTATATTATCACCACTGAAAATCGTAGTAAGGCGAGTGCTTAAATCAATGACATAACTCCACCTATTATCAAATCGTATTTTCCGTGACCATGGTTCACTGTGGTTTAATAGTAATAAATACAGAATCTTACTATATTCCTAACAACTGGTCGGCTTTTGAATGTTTTACTGACAAAAATGTTTTGCTTCCCACTGATACCGTATTACCTTGCACAAATTTGTATCGGTCGAAGTTGCTACTCTTCATAATAATATAATCAAATTGGGAGATGACAAAACGACGAACGGGAAAGTTTTAAGTGTATCATCAACCGGAATGGAAAATTAGACATAAAGAATGGTTAATAGAACTACTATTCAATCTGATTGTAATTGCCTATACTCAGATATACATGAACTAATTCTAAAATATTCAGTTTTTACCTAGCTGGTGCTAAATACACACAAATGGTGTTCAGAGAACTTTCTTGCAAATCCCATAATCTTACAAAACAGTATTCCTTGACCTTAAAGCGTTCGACTCCGTTGATTGTGAGTTTCTATGTCAGTGTGTATCATCAGAAGATGTACCAAAGAAGTGCATTAGCCTTGCGAAAGCTCGTCCTTTTCCTCCATTTTTACGTAACTTTGTCATAGACATGCTCTTAGTGATAACTCATCGTCTGACTTTTTAGGGATTGATGTTCTACTAGGAGATTCACTGGCTGACATAGAATACTCAGATATAGTCCTGTTTGGTGAAGATGCTGACAAAATGTAGTCTTCTCACCACCTTAGGCAACAATGCGACCATGTTCGGGATGCGATCCTCTCCCTTCACATGTAACATGTAAATTCAAGATTGGATTGCGTCATCGCCTGAAGGAAGTGAAGTAGTTGAGCGCATCGATCGCTTCATTTATCTTGGGAGTCTTATCAGTCCTGATGATCTAGTGTCTGACGAAATCTTGGCACCAATTCAGAAGTCTTGGTTGGCTTTCGCCAACTCATGCAATTTGTGGCGTCGGGGAGATATCCGTCTTCCAACCGAAGGGAGAGTTAACTGCTCAGTAGTTCGCTCCTTTCGAATTAATGGATGTAAAACATGGGCATTAAGAGTAGGGAATATTCGTAGTTTACTTGCATTCGACCACTGACGTTTACGAAGCATCTCGTGCATTTTGATACCACGGAGTAATCAGTGTCTGGGCTAGGAAGAGAGTACTAGGTAAACATAGGTATTCAACTAAACAGGTAGTAAATCTTCATCAACTAAGGTTGTTGGGACATGCGTTACATGTGGACAACCACTACTTACCTCGACGAGTGATGTTTTCTGGTGCAACAGTAGGCTGTAAGAAATCTGGGGGCGCCCAAACCAAAACATGTCATCAGTCGATGAAGTTACTGATAATTGAACCTGGAAATGTTAGTGGGTATAGACAACCTGGTTATAGTCCGCGTGATTATCGTAACCGTTGGTTGGAGACTTTGGATGACATGGCCCAAAATGGTGCAGATACATCAATTCTTTGCCTCCCCCAAATCTTGAGATTCTAAATTCCTCATAACTTTTTGTGTTTTTATCTCATTAATTTATATATTCTTTTCGAGTTGTATCTCCGATGCCTAATCTTTCCTATTAGCACTGATAATATTATTATTATTATTAATGGCTTTATTCAGTGTTACTACCTCTACTATTCTGTTATTTCGTCTGAAAACTTAATCTCTCTGTGCTAATGGGGTATGGTAACTTAGAACGATGTACATACGTACAAGGTTCTACGTTGTTACTGACTGACTATACAGTAAACTAATCTGCTATAGTTATGTCATTTTTATAATTTCCATTATCATTAGTTTTTCGAGCTTGTTCAACTCACGCATTTTCAAGTTTATTTAAAATTCTATAAGTAGTCCTTATATGAAACTGTTCTAGTTCCATTTGTTCACCCTTACTGTCTTTTAATACTTCAATGTCCCACATATCTTTTTTCTTAGAATTGATCGCATTATACACTCAGATTTAATCCGTGCTCGACAAACCACAGCTGCTGTTCTAATTGGCTTACAAAATAATGTTGACGATCTGTTTGATTCACAAGAAATTGTTCAACTTGTTATACCGTATTCATCCGAATTAGATGATCCTAAATCATACCCTGTTACACAAAAATCTAACCAAAAAAATACAATTTCAAAGTCTAAATCAAATTCTCCATTGAAAATACCAATGATTGACAATCCATATATACCTTATGCGGGTGCCATGTTCGATTGTCAACTATCACGTTATCTTACTGAGGGTCCACCTCCTGTTGCTCCTGTTCCACCAACATGTAAGTCGAACGCATATGTTTTCCAGTCCCAGATAAATATATAATAATGGATTTCGTTTTTTCCACTGAGTTTGAGATGTTAAAGCACGTTTTATATGTGGACCATTCTAAAGAGACAACACTAAATACTATCTGCTTATTCAGTTGGCAGAGTTTTAGTAAGTCAGATGTAGTCTATTAACCACTGAGTAAAACTGGTTAATGTGAAACAAAATGTAAAATCACGAATCTAGTTTCTCCAAGAAAACAATTAACTTATACTTGTCTAATCCAAACATCTACTCAAGATGTGTTAATCAAAGTACAGAGTAGTATGAATGAATTAGGATGGGAAATAGGTCAGTGACTTGAAACATATAGATGCTGAAAAGGGGGGCATATATTCGGATAAAGGGAGTGAGGAAAAATGAACAAGGAGTGTGGGGAAATGACAATAAACAAAATATTTTACCAAAGTTAATGAGATCAAGAGAGATAAGGGTGTTAGAAATATCTTATGAATAGAAAGAGTTGGATTGTTAGGTTGAATCCCTATAGTTTCTGCTATGTCAAAAAGACGAGATGAAAACTCATAAGCAAAATTAGTAGGAATACTATAAATCACTTTAGATGACCTATTTCTATCTACTACGTGACCGCTACCGATCAAATGTGATAGAACAGAGCTAAGTATTGTTTTGGCCATACCTTTTGCCATCCTCAAAGAGAGGTGTTCACTCACTCGTTGTCTGAGTTGTCTGTTTGAATACCTAAAATAGATTTCTCCACAGAAGCATCTGTGTTCGTAGATACACACAGATGTTGCGAAACCAAGCAACTTATCCTTTAGTTGAAGAATCATCAAAGATCAGATCGAGAACGATAAACAGGTTAACTGCACTAACAGTTCTATTCGTTTCTCTAGTCTGTCTATTTTGTAGCACATCACCAGCTATATTCCCATTGAATTGCAGCTTCAGGAAGAGAGGGTTATTACTAGTTGTTGATGTCGCTATTTTCCTGTTTCTTAAATGCAAGTGTTTCCACAGGAAGCCTTATGGATAACCTATTTCAATCAACATATTATGAATGTCAGTCAGTCAGTAACAACGTAGAACTTCGTATGTACGTACATCAGTTCGAGTTGCCACACCACATTAGCACAGAGATTCACTTGTCGATTCAAATCCCGTAGTGGTAGAGGTAGCAAGAGTATAAGCAGTAATCGGGAAGATTAGGGTTTGGAGATGTTATTTAAAGAGTATAATCCAGTGAAATAAATTTGGAAAGAGGAAAAAAGGGACATGAAGAATTCAGAAGATTAGAATTTGGGAGAACACAAAAAGTGGATGCACCTGCGCCATTGCAAACGATTTTGAGCCATGTCATTCAGGGTCTCTAACTATCGGTTGCTATCATCTCGCGGTCCCCAACCAGGTAGTCTACACCTACCAACATGACTCAGTCCACTTGTCAGTGACTTCATGCATTTGTGCCATGTTTTGGTTTGGCCGCCCCTAGCTTTCTTCCAACCTACTCTTATACCACTGAACATAGCACGTCGAGGCATTCGGTCGTTGGGCATACGTAACACGTGTCCCAGCCATCTCAACTGATGAAGTTTCACTACTTCATCAATTGATTTGCCATCCTTACCTAGTACCCGTTTCCTAACAACTGTGTTACTTACTCGATGGTCCCATGATATACGAGCAATGTTTCGAAGACACCTATGATCAAATACTAGTAACCTACGGATATCCTCTACTCTTACCGGCCATGTTTCATTGCCATAAAGTAGGACGGAACGAACTGCTGCACAGTAAACACGTCCTTTGGTTGATAGACGGATATCTCGCCTACGCCATAAATGACGCAAGTTGGCAAAAGTTAGTCGAGCCTTCTGTATCCGTGCTGAGATTTCGTCACACACCAGACCACAAGGGCTGATGAGACTTCCAAGATAAGTGAAGCGGTCGACACACTCAACTACTTCACTCCCTATCACTAGTTCGGGTGTCGATGTAACCCAATCCTGAAGCAACATTTTGCATTTCGAGGGAGAGAATCGCATCCCGAACATGTTTGCATTGTTGCTTAGAGTGGTCAGAAGACTCTGCATTTTGTCAGCGTCTTCACCAAATAAAACTATGTCATCTGCATATTCTAAGTCAACAAGTGAACCTCCTGGTAGAAGTTCAACCCCTGGAAATTTAGATGAGGAGAGTGTTATCTCTAAAAGTACGACAATGACAAAGTTGAACAAGAATGGGGAGAGTGGACAGCCCTGACGAACACCACTTGAGGTAATCAATTCTGATGACAGTTCGCCATAAGCTCTCACTCTACCAGTTGTGTTCGAGTAGAGAGCCTGTATAAGGTTAATGTACTTCTTTGGTACTCCTTTCAGTGACAAACACTGCCATAGAACCTCACGATCAATAGAGTCGAATGCTGCCTTGAGATCGAGAAATACTACCATTGTGGGGCGTCTGAATGTTCATTATGTCGTCTGAGTATATCCTCCTGGCTCTACATGCAAGAAATCTAACTAGGTTTCTTTTGGGTACAAGGCTAAAACAATGTGTGTATTGGCTGTAATTTAAAACATGCTAACAATTCAGGGAAACGGTTGTTATTGGCATGAAGATTCTCAATTAATGTTGATCAAGTCATTGAGAATTGATTCATCTCTTACTTACATTCTATTTGTGTTGTTTGAAAAAAATGTATTTTATCATTTTATATATTTATTTAAACACATGTTGGTATAAGGATGCACATAGATATTTATTTTAACACATAGATATTGTTACAAGAAGGCACCAAATACATATGCGTCACACAGATCTCATTTGATATGTATGAGGGCTTTAATACTGACTGGGTGCCCAAACCGAAGCAGTTGGTTTTCTTAGGGGGCCACACCCAGAGCCGTAGACCTGAAGGTCTGGTCCACAAGGCAATGGAGTATCGTAAGGAGATGCAGTCCCAAGATAGCCGGTGACCAATAATTGGTTCATACGCCATATGTTCCCTCGGGGTACTAGAGCCCATGTGAACAATTGGTTTGGAATGAGGGTTTTCCAACTTTCCTAGGTGGACTCTCCATGTCCACCAACCCGGTTAAAGCGCCGGACATCCGCTTTTCGTCCTCTCGATTTCGTAAGCAACACCCCCGTCACGAGAAGGCAGTGAGCAGGACTTCCCTGGTATGTGAGAGCATTTCGAGAGGGAGAGCAGACTCTCTCCACTCTCGGCCATAACACGTCATTTGGGGGCCACATGAATTATTCAATTTGTGTGAGGGGCTGGGATACTGCTCGGTGACGTTCTTAGGAGGCCATATCCGGAGTCTTTGACTTAAAGGTCTAATCTGCAAGGCAGTGGAGCAACAAAATTAAGAGTTGTTCCATGGTAACCGGTGACCAACAATAGGTTCATACTGAAGACCATTTGCACCATTCGTTCGGTGGATGCTCCATATCCATATTGTAAGTATAAGAAAAGCAGTCAAATTTAATAGATTCAACCTCATCTGTTTGAAGTGTGAGTGGTTTTTTAACTATTGACACTTTGGTAATATATATATTTATGTATATTGTATTAATCGTATTGAATCTTAAGTACTGTTACCACTGTTCATATGTGTGAAATCCTCATTTACTGTTGTTATTCATTTCATTTTTTTCGGGTGGTGATGATGGTGATGATGTTAAAGCGTCTACAAAAAAATCTGATAATATTCGTTCAACAGAAGGTATACGTATCGATAAAGGATTTCAAATACATTTACATTGTAAACCAATTACAAAACAAGGTCTTATTGCATATAATGGTCCATTCTATTGTCCTAATCATTGTTGTTCTATTTTAAACAATAATTCTATTATCAATATAATTCAATGTGATTGTCCATGTCATCGTATGATAGAATATAAACCAATTGAAACAATTGTATTTATTGGTCATGCTAATGTATTTCGTTATTGGATTTGTAAATTATTACAATTACCAATTGAAGGATGGTTACGTTTAAATTTAGGACATGGAAGTATTAGTACATTCATAATTACAAATGATGAATTCATAATTCATTCTAAAGAAGATAATCATAATCATAATAGTGATGATCATGATGATCAGGAAGTGAAATTGACAAAACAATTAAGATATGGTTCAATAGTAACACTTAATCGCCTTGGAGATGTTGGTCATTTACCACCGGAATTATTAACACAATAATAGTATCTTTCTTTTAATGATAAATACTTTCTTACTTACTTACTTACTTACGTCTATTACTCCTTGTGAAACAGCATAGGCCGCTCACCACCAGCATTCTCCATCTAACCCTGTCCTGGACAATTCTTTCCAGCTCTTTTCAGTTGTAATTTCTAATGATATCATATTCATTATAAATGGATGAATGTACATGACAATAATGAAAAGATTATCTATACCTTATTATTGATTATTGTACAGTTCTGTAGATTTCCATTGTAATTTATGTATGAAATATATTGATAAAGATTGTAATTTACTTTTATTCATTAAATTCAATTCATGAAATGGTACTATGTATTATGTAAATGATTCATTATTGTCGATATTTTATTTATTTAAACACATAAACATTGGTACAAGGAGGCAGTTCGTTCTGTTTTACTTTACGGATGCGAAACATGGCCATTAAGAGTCGAAGATACTCTTATGCTACTAGTATTTGACTACAAATGCCTCCGAGATATTGCTGGCGTCTGCTGGGATCACCAGGTTAGTAATAGTGAGGTTAGGCGAAGGGTATTAGGGAATGATGGTAAGTCAGTTGATGAGGTTGTGAATCTTCATCGACTGAGATGGTTGGGCCACGTGTTACGTATGCCTGAACACCGATTACCAAGACGTGCAATGCTAACCGGTGCTTGGAGATGGATGGAAGAAAGTAAGGGGCGGCCAAACCAAAACGTGGCATCAGTGCTTGTTGTCACTAACTTCTAATCTGAGCCATGTTAGGAGATGCAGACTACTTAGTTGAGGTCCGCGTGACTTTCGTAACCAATGGTTGGAGACTCTTGGTGACATGGCTCAGAATCGATCACAATGGCGTCGGTGTATACACTCACTGTCTTCCCTTAAACTAAGAGATTAAAATCGCTTCATATCTTTCTTTCTACGTACTAAATCTTTCTTCCTGTACTATGTCCTTATATGCAATCTTTCTTTTATATATTACCACCTCTGAATTAACTACTTTTATGAGTCCGGTGTCCATCTTGTTGTGTTAATGAGGTATGGCAGCTTGGACCGATGCATATATGTGCCTGGTCCTACGTTGTAGCTGACTGACAAGGAGGCATCAAATAGATATGCTCCACATAAATCGTTCGATTTGTGCGAGGGCTAGGATACTGCTCGATTGCCCAAACCAAAGCAGGTGGTTTTCTTAGAGGGCCACCTTCCCCCGAGTCTTCAACCTAAAGTTCTAATCCATAAGGCAGTGGAGAAACATATGGAGATGCAGTTTCATGTTAGCCGGTGATCAATAATAGGTTCATGCGCAATTTGTTCCTTCAAGATACTGGAACTGATATACACCATTGGTTTGGAATCAGGGTTTTTCAACTCCCTAGGTTGACTCTCCTTGTGCATTAACCTGGTTAAAGTGCCGGACATTCGCTTTTCGTCTTCACAACTTCGTAAACAACACACCATCGAAAAGAGTTTATAGTTGTTTGTTACACATTTAAGAGTAATTAATAAAGAACATATCATGAATTAGGGTGTTAGTAATTTTTGTTTATATACTTAACTTATTTCTTATAGGTGATCAGTCACAGTTCAGTAAACAAAGTGATATCTTAACACACTGCATTGTTCGTTTTTTTATGTAGTTATGTATGCCTCACAATTTATGTGTTACAGTTAGAGATACTAGTTAACTACTGAAACGGAAATAAGTGGTGCAATGTTAAAGCCATACTATCGTGCTCTGTTAGAATTGTATGAACAGTTTCTCACAATATGGAAGAATACTTTTGGATGGACCTGACAAAGGTAGATCACTAGTGAAGTTAGTGACAGCATAATCGTGGGGATAATTGCTTGAGATTGGTTACCTACGGACATTTTGTGAGTTCTTGAAGGGCTGACTCCGTATTTTGTAGACCTGGTCGCCGGCGATGAAGATGTGTGTGGCGAACTAAGGTATGCTATTTTTGGGATCGGTCTTCCGTAACCTCCCATTTTTAGGAACGCAAAATTGCTGCAAATCCTGGTTGTCTGAAGGGAACGTCCTACTTTTTCCACATTCCAGTATAGTTTGCACTGGAACTTCACCATAGAATCTTAAACTTCTGCTTTCAGTTCTAATGTTCTTCAATCAAGCTTTGTAGTATTATAGAACTTAAAAAGCAAGTGTCCGATAAGGAATTCGAACTACTACTTCAGTTTAGTAGCTACACTGATGGAAAATCAAGATGGTTGACTAGGGACATTCAGTTGATTAGGTTCGTTAAGTGTAACAAACTTAGCATAAATGTTAACTGCACTGAGTTATTCCTTTCAAAGAGTTATTTACCGGTAGAGATGTATTTGAAATCGTTTGGAACATTGAAATAGTTGACTGTCGAAATGAAAGATGAGTTTATTAACTTAAAAGGTTTGCGCAGAATTGATCATAGTTAAACAATTTTGGTTAATTAGGAATCATTGAATATCTGCCTTGTCTTAGTACATAACTCATCAACAATGTGTATTCACACTAGGAAGATGATCAAAATCTATACAAGTATCTATCTCAGAATGGGGAACAACCATGTGATAATTTGTTTTTATTATTTATATATCTGTGTAATATTCGTATAGACAATAATAATCACTTTCCTTACTAAACCAATCATCCATTACAGTCATTTTATTTTCGAAAATCAGGAAGTATTTTTCATGAGTTATATGAAGTACCTCCCATATAATTTAGGAATTGATAATAACTAGGTACATCCGGCTGGCGAGTCCCAAATAGGACGAAACGCGCATCCTAAATATCAATGGGAAGATGAAGCACGCGTCCTGTATTCCACTGCTATCCCCTACCTATCTTTGCTCAAAAAGCTTGTGACTTGAGGCAATCCACACAGCATGCACATATGCCAATAAGAGACCGATCAGTTGCAGTCCTAAATAACAATGGCAAGTAAATTTAATCTTCACTCCATTGTAAATGCAAATGGCTATAAGGACTCAGTAGCTAAGTGGAGAATGTGACGGGGTTCGAAGCGAACACTGGTGGGTTTGAGTCCCGAAGTGAAAATCACCTCTGAGATGTAGGTACATCCATCTGACGAATCCCAAACAGGACGAAACACGTGTCTTATATCCCAACTACTAGCCAATATCTATCATTGCTCACAAAGTTTGTGACTTAAGGTAATGTCGAGGCAATCCACACAAGATGCACCTATCTCAATAAGAGACTGATCAATTGTAGTCTTAAACATCAATGAAAAGATACAAGTAAATAAGTAGTATGTATAAGAAATAAGTAGTATTAATATTATCATCATTATTACAATATTTATGTGCATTTTCTTTTCTGGAAAATTGTCATTTAGGAAGACTTTTCATTTTGAAAAAAACAAACAAACAAAATAAACATCATAATACCAGACACAAAATATCAAACCGAGTAATCAACAAAATTCTATTTACATTTAGATTCGTAAAGTAAACCACAACAAGAGTTGAATAAAAGATTAAACTGTCAACAACAACAACAACAACAACCACAGCAACAAGTCAGTTCTTTCTTTCTGTTTCCTTTCTTTATATCATGGAAGAAATTGAATTGGTTATCATGATTGAAATGTATATGGGTTATAGGTATCTGTTTATGTATGTATGTATGTATAGAATTGCACGCATTAACTATACTCAATTCTTACAAAAATAATAACACAAACCAAAGAAAGTTTAATTTAATAATGTATGCAAATAAAAATAAGTAACAAGACAGTATCATGTAGATATTTGAAGACGAAAAATAACTACTACTACTACTACTACTACTGATATAAATGATATTAGTAGTCGTAGCAGCAGTAGTACTAGTGGTGGTGGTGGTGATAGTAACCATAGTAACAATAAACAATCTGTTTTAGATTTCAATTCAAAAAAAAGAAAAAAAATAATTGTGCATGAATTGGAATTTTATTAAATTTTGTATTCTTGATTATTTTTTTTTATGGGGGGGGGTTTTCTTGTTGTTGTTGAAAAAATAAACAAACAAAAATTTCTTTTCAATTCTCTTCTATCAGGATAATTGTTTTCTTATACAATGTATATAATGAGTAAATCTGTAATAGAATAGAATAGTTGATTAGAAAATAATACATGTGAAATGATATAAATTATAGAGATAAGTGTTAGTTAGCAAAGGATGAACAACAGAACATTGTGCATGAGATTCACTATCATGACTGTAATGCTACCTATGTTGAAGAAACATCCAGGCAATTGAATGTAAGATTGAAGGAACACAAACAATGCTTGAAAAATGTTCTAAAATCCTCGGTTGATTTAAAGAAACTTGAAAATATGTCAGCGATAGCGTTACATGCGTCAGAAACAGGACCAAAATACTTCAGAAAGGTTTTAGCACCCATAAAGAAAGATTGACGGCAGAAACGCTGCATATATGGGCGAACAAGAACAGCCTAAACTGAAAAGATGGTATTCATCTGGCAACTACCTGGCAAATTTTCGTTTGACAAGTAAATTTGGAACTTATCTCTTGTTTAAACCTGTTTTTTCATATTACATACATCGTTATTATTATTGAAAGAACTGAATGAGTTTTTTAAAAAGTACAATTTAGGTTTTGACATGTACATCGATGTTTCATTATCAAGTTTTTCATCCTTGAACTTGAACTTTATTTATTCCTTCATATCAATCTCTCACACATACATACATACCTACACACTCACACACACACATATACAACTTGGTTACTCAGTTAAGTATTTCCATGTCTGTTGTGAGATAGGAACTCACTGAAGACAATGGTGTACGGTAGCGCAACTTCGTGGATTGGTTGAAGTTAGACATTAACACCGTTGGATGCCGGCTCAGTGGTCTAGCTGGTTAAGTGCTCGCGCGCGAAGCCAGTAGGTCCTGGGTTCGAGCCCCGCGTGGTGCGGGATCGTGGATGCGCACTGCTGAGGAGTCCCATACTAGGACGAAACGGCCGTCAATGGTGGTCTAGCTTCAACTGACTCATGATTTCAATCTGTGAAATTTCTAAAATCTCCACAAAACCCATTCTGATATTTCCATGTAGTTGAATTCTTCACATGATTTGTAGTCAACTGACTCATTTTATCCTATTTTACAAAAATCAACACCCAAATATGATTGGTTTAACACAGTATAATCCTGATTGTTAAAATCTATATATTTCTTTGATAATTTTGATTTTGATTATTCCACCCTGAAGAAGTCCAGACAAGTTAGCTGGACGAAACGTTGGAATTAGTTAAATTTCAATCGCTGAGAATACTTCAAATACAACTTTCACATATAATGACTTCTCTATACTCGGCGCTCAATTGCTGTCAAAATGTTCGTTCTCATCTTGACGAATATTCGTATAAAATATAGAGATAAGTGTTAGTACTTTTTATTGTGCATTCAAAATTCTCGAAGTGTATTGTTGAAGAGCCCATCCACTTCCATTATACTAGGACGAAACGATTATCCTGTGCTTATAGTTTATAAATAATGGTCTAACTAAAATCATATAATGATTAAAACTAATAATAAGTCTACAATCTTCACAAATCCCTATATACTAATTAATAATTATGTGCTCATTAGTTTCTAGCTTCAAGATGAAACTCTTAAAATTCTAGTAAGATGCAGTGACTAGTAGAGTTCAACGATGCTGAGTGTGATACGGTTATTTATTGCAGGTAATAAAAGATAGTCGCAGAATATTGTGAAGTGATTTGAGTTGGACATTAACACCATTGGATACTGGTTCAGTAGTTTATAGGTCCAGCGTCCGCGCAAGGAACTTGAAGGTCATGAGTACGCACTACTGAGGAGTGCCGTACTATGATCAGGTGGCCGTCTATCTCTTCCAAGTTTTCGACGGTAGTTCGGCTAGTATCAATTTATGATTTTAAATAAGGAAACATTTTAAATAGTTCGATGTTAGTGTATTTGACCATGGCACTTAGTGATATGGGTTTTATTTTACAAAGAACCAGCATGATGGCTAGATCTAGAACTGCAGTCATCTGATGCTAGACACAGTATACTCTAATTCGACTATACGACAATAAGCACCTACAACGCCCAAAATATGATTGAACCTGACAAATAAAGTACATAACTTTTCATTCGTTATTCAACACTGTGCATTTTCAAAATCCCTGTCTTACCAGTAGACCAGAAATTCTCAGATTCAGTACTGTGTACGAAATCATTGGTGCGTACTACTGAGGAGTTACAAGACATCATGAAGTATTTTTATGTTCAGGGATTGAATGAATTTGAAAGCATTAACCGTCGAATTCTGGATCATTAGCTTAAAAGTGTTGTGCTCCTTGCGATACTTGAGAATCTCCACCTCAATCTCGTGTAAGATCATCAACTCACGCTTCTTATGGTTCTCAAAGTTGGCAGTCAAATACAATAATAAGACGCTAAATTGTGCGCATGCATATTAGCCTCTTAGATATAACATTTTCCTCCTAAATACTATCATCTTTTCAATTATAGTGTATATTAAAGAATAATATTAGCAAGGAAATCATCAAAAATTAGGAAGAACAAATCCACTACATTGGCTATATCCTCACTAGTGACTAATTTCAACAGGTACTTTTCGGCGCCCAACCATTTCAGATGTGCGACGGTCGCCTACCAATATCATTGGAAGATGATGGTTTTGTAATGTCGTGAATCAATTAAAGTCAAAAATGTAAATCGTTGGATATCGGCTACGTGATCTAATAGTTAAGCACTCAATGTGAGATCCGCAGGTCTTAGGTTCAATGCTTGACAGGGTCATGGATGAGAACTGTTTGTCGGTTCTTTACCAATATACAACACCTCTCCAGTACTTCCTAGTGTACGATGGTCAACTAACGCAGGTTAGTCCATAGTGTAAGATAAACGCTCATTGACTTACCATGGCAAAAGTATATTACCAGTAAATCTATTCATCTTGTATATAATCCATAATGAATGTTTCATCATCGTCTAAATCATCTTCATCGAATAAACGTCTAGCATCGGATGATAAAGACAATGTTTCAACACTACTATTTTTGAATGCGATAAATTTCTTGCCGATAAAGCACCCTTCACTTTGGTTGTTGTTGTTGTTGTTATTGTTGATGATGATGATGATGATGACGGCACTGTTAACGATTCTGATGTTGATGTTAATGATGAATAATTTGCAGGAATATCAACTGATTTAAACGATGATATTGATTTATTATCACTATTATTATTATTATTACTATTATTAGAAAAGATACTTGGTGATGTAAGAAAGTATTCACTGCCAGCTTTTTCATAATAGGAGATTGTTGTTCTTGATGTATTGTGACAGTAGATAGTTTACGTTTATTCTCTTTAAGTCGTGTATCCATTTCATGAATACGAAAGTGTAATCTTGATTCTAAATGATAATTTTTATAACTTCTAAAAGAAGAAATAAAATATGAAACTTGAATATCATTAGGTGAGACTATCATTTATGAACGATTTATAAATAACACCAAAATGACTTGGAGTGTATCTACCTAGTTACTAGATTTAAATTAGGGTTATAAAACAGTTTGATAGAATATGAATTATGGTTGAAAGTAGTGGAGAACATTTGTACCTCAGGTGAATGATTTTGATGAAGTTTTGTTCTTTGAGTTGGATGGTTTAGGAGACACAACCAAAACAAAGAAGTAAACAATGAAAATTTAAGGTCAATAAGAACCAATCAACATCGAGGTGTATAGAACAAGCTGTGTAACGTATATGGAGAAATTTGAACACTTCACTTCTATCTGAAGTTTGTGCTGATGATGTCGTTCAGAAGAACGATGAAAGCTCCATGACCAAACCATCCATCTGCGAGAACAAAACTCCGTCAAAATATGATTGAAAGTTGATAGTTAGAATTAACAATAAGATTTACGAGTTTTCATCACAAATTTATATTAGCTTAAATGTCAAAACATTATTTAGCCAAATGGATGAATGAATTTCGCGCCAAAATCAAAGACTCATTATCTTAAATCTGATTGGTTTGTTCATACATTATAGTCTTGCTGTATCAATGTTAAACGTGGAATGAATTTGATACTCTTTAAGTAGTTTTGTGATTACAGCATGACATCATGAGGTCTTGACCTCGGATAACCAATAGAAATAAGGTTTTAAATAGATATTCAATAGAAATAGTGGTTGAAATATTACATTCTATGGAAAAATGTTACATAATATATTAGTATCAGATGGGTTTTGTAGAGATTAAAGTAATTTCAATGGTTAAGATCATGAGCCATTTGAAGCTAGATCACCAGAGAGATTCGAACTCAGGACTTACTGGTTTTACCCAGTAGGTCATGGATGCGCACTGCTGAGGAGTCCCACAATAGGACGAAACGGCCATCCAGTGCTTCCAGGTTTTCCATGGTGGTCTAGCTTCAACTGACTCATGATGTTAACCATTGAAACATAATATATTAGCTCAAACTGAGACTTTCTCCAATTACATCTTGCATAAATAATCTCATTCATCAGTCACTATGAATACTAGTCATCACTTAAAGTAAATGACTTATTAATTAGTCTATCATCTTTCCCATTGGACTGTAGAATCAGAATTAACATCATCTTTGCTGTTACATTGTGATACAATTAGTCAAATTGCATTAGTCACTATTGAAACTGTAATTAGTAATAGATCAATAACAGTATCTAACTAAAATTTAATGAAAAATGTGTTTAAAGGAGTTAACAATGAAGTTACACGTAGTTTTATCTTTATTCTAATTGATCATCTCAACCCTGATACGGCTGAGAGTGAGGAGAGTAAGCTCCTTTCTCTAAATGCCCTCACATGGCCACGCGTATACAGACACTGACAGGAAAGTTCAACTCACTGCCTTCTTAGAGTACCAGTGTTCTTTACGAAATTGTGAGGACGAAAAATGGATGTTCGGAGCTTTAACCGGGCAAGTGCACACGAAGGATTCAGCTAGAGGAGTTGTAAAACCTTGATTTCAAACCATCGGTGTATATGGGATCCAGGATCCTGGTGGAACAAATAGCGTATGAATCAATCGTTGGTTGCCGATTACCATACATTGCTCCATTGTCTTGCGGATTAAATCATTAGATCAAAGACTCTGGATGTAGCCCTGCTTTGTTTTGGGCAACTGGGAAGTATTACAGCCGACACACACAAATCAAGTGACTTGTATGAGGGACATATTTATTCAGTGCCTCCTTGTACCAATATTTATGTGTTCAAATAAACAAATAAATAACAATTGAAGTCATCAGAAGTTAGAAAGAAAACGTTGCTCGAAAATGAGATCTCACTTA